>NC_142803.1:25129932-25289883 GCF_049724085.1 Artemia sp. Qi Xiang Cuo | reverse complement strand
TTATATGCAACTAAATACGTTTATACAGTTTAAATGAAACTAAATCAACCTATCTCAAAAAAATTACAGGTCAAAGTTACAAAATAAAAATTCTTCGAGAAAAGCATGGGAATTTTAAGTAAGGTTGCCCAAATGAAATGCGCTGGTCAACCCCAATACAAGCTAAAAATTAAAATCTAACTTATCATTATTGTAATCAAACAGTTCGTGGTAACGAAATGTAAGTAAGGAGCGACCCGGCCCAATGGTAACCGAAATTCTAAAAAACGGAGTTTTGATACCAATAGATACATCAAAAGAATCAGATTTTAATTTTGATTTCAAATATATAAGTTTCATCAAGTTTAATCTTACCCATCAAAAGCTAAGCGCCTGAGAAAATTTGGCTGATTTTCGAGAAAAGGGGGAAAGACCCCCTAAAAAATATAGAAACTTAATGAAAATCACACCATCAGATTCAGTGTATCAGAGAACCCTATTGTAGAGGTTTCGAGCTCCTATCTGCAAAAATATGGAATTTTGCATTTTTTGCCAGAAGAAAGATCACGGATGCGTGTTTATTTATTTTTTTTTTTCCCAGGGGTGATCGTATTGACCCAGTGGTCCTAGAATATTGTAGGAGGGCTCATTGGAACGGAAATTAAAAGTTCTAGTTCCTTTTTTAAGTGACCAAAAAAATGGAGGGCAACTAGGCCCCCTCCCACGCTCAATTTTTCCCAAAGTCACCCGATCAAAATTTTGAGATAGCCATTTTGTTCAGCATAGTCGAAAATCTATTAAATATATCTTTTACGATGACTTAATCCCCCATAGTTCCCAGGGGAATGGCTGCAAGTTATGAACTTTGCCCATTGCTGACATATTGTATTGGTTATTGGGAAGTATACAGACATTTTCAGGAAGAATTTTTTTCAGGTAGGGGGGCTGAAAGAGGGGTTACTCGGGAGAATCTTTCCTTGGAGGATGTTTCTTTGGGGTAAGGGACATTTCTATGAAGGGAGCGCCGGATTTCCAAGCATTATTTAAAAAACGATCAGAATTTAAATTTTAAAAAAACAAGTTTTTTCAACTGAAAGTAAGAAGCAACATTAGAACTTAAAATGAACAGAAATTATTACGTATATGAGGGGGGTCTCCCCCAAGTCAATACCTCGCTCTTTACGCTATAGTTTTTTTTCGTGCTTTCAAAAGAGCTACCTATTCTAATTAACGGCCTTTGTGATTAAGGGGTCATTTTTAAAGAATTGGAACAAAATTTGAACTTTAGCTTAAAGAGCAAGGTATTGACTAGGGGGCAAACCCCCTAATATACGTACTAAAAATATATGAATATAGAAGTTCGTTACATTAGTTAATTCGTAAGTTACGTATATTTATTACTAATAAAAACATTCGTAAATAAAATTCAACAAGTTTCGAGAAAGCCATTTAACCAAATAAAAGTAAAAGTAATATGCAAATTTCATTTTAATTATTCATGCACGGTGAGCCAAAATCAAAACCTGCATTAATTAAAAAACGTTCACAAATTAAATAAAAAAAACAAGTTTTTTAAACTGAAAGTAAGGAGCGACATTAGAACTTAAAACGAACAGAAATTATTCCGTATATGGAAGGGGTTTTCCCCTCCTCAAAGCCTCGCTCTTTACGCTAAAGTTTGACTCTGTCTCAAAACTTTATTAAGAAAAACTGGATTACATTTCGAAATTACATTCCGTGAAGCTGTAAAGTTTTATGAATACAATAATTTTGGTAACACAGAAAAAAACGATCATTATTTCAACGATCTCTGTTTGGTTTTTGATGTGTAAATTAAATAAAAAAACAAGTTTTTTTAACTGAAAGTAAGGAGCGACATTAAAACTTAAAACGAACAGAAATTATTTCGTATATGAAAGGGGCTGTCCCCTCCTCAACGCCTCGCTCTTTACGCTAAAGTTTTTGATTGTTTTAAAAAATAAAGTTGTGAGACAGAGTCAAAATTTAGCGTAAAGAGCGAGGCCTTGAGGAGGGGACAGTCCCTTTCATAAACGGAATAATTTCTGTTCGTTTTAAGTTTTAATGTCGCTCCTTACTTTCAGTTTAAAAAACTTGTTTTTTTATTTAATTTCTGATCGTTTTTTAGTTAATGCAGCTTTTATTTGCATAAAAAATTTACTTTTCTTTTGCTAAATGGATGTCTTTACAAATTAACTTACGTAACTAACTTCTATATTCGTATATTTTTCTTCTGGCAAAAAATACAAAGTTGCAGATTTTTGCAGATATGAGTTTGAAACCTATGTAATAGGGTTTTCTGATACGCGAATCTGACGGTGTGATTTTCATTAAAATTCTTTCACTTGTAGGGGATGTTTCCCCCCTCTTTAAAAAATCGAGTAAAATTTCTCAGGCCTGTAGCCTTTGATGAGTAATACTAAACTTAATAAAATTTATATATTTAGGATCAGCATTATAAACACATTCTCTTGATACATTTATTGACATCAAAAGTCCGTTTTTAAAAGTTTCGCTTACTATTGGGCAGTATTACTTGTTTTTTTATTGTTTTTTTTATTACATATATGTTATTACGAGTATGAAGGGGTTCTCCCCTTAGTCAATACCAAGCTCTTTACGTCTATAATTAAAAAAAAATTTGATTCACAAACCCCAGACTCACAAAGGCGGTTTGATTAGAATAGATAGTTCTTTTGAAAGCACTAAAAAAAAACTGTAGCGTAAAGAGCGAGGTATTGACTTGAGGGAGAACCCCCTCACATACGTTATAATTTCTGTTCGTTTTAAGTTCTAATATTCCTTCTTACATTTCAGTTGAAAAAACTTGTTTTTTTTATTTAATTTCTGATCGTCTAATGATCGATTTAATTTCTAATGCTCGGAAATCCGGCTCCCCCTTCATAGAAATGTCTCTTACCCCAAAGAAACATCCTCCACGGAAATATTCTCCAGAGTAACCCCTTCCTCTGGCCCCCCCCCCCCAGAAAAAATCCTTCCTGAAAATGGTTGTATACTTCCCAATAACCAATAAATAATGCTGGCAAGTCCGGCGCCCCCTTCATGGCAATTTCCCTTCTCCCATGAAAAATTCCATCATGAAAAGATCCTCCAACATAACCATCGATCCACCCTTCCTTCCCACTACCAGAAAAAAAACCTCCTGAAAACTTCTGTATACTTCCCAATAACCAATACTATATGTTAACATTGGGTAAAGTTCATAACTTTTATCCCTCCCTCTGGGAACTTCGGGAGATTAAGTCACCCTAAAAGACATATTTATCATATTTTCGACCATTCTGAACAAAATGGCTATCTCAAAATTTTGATCGGGTGACTTTGGGAAAAAAATAAGCATGGGAAGGGGCCTAGTTGCCCTCCATTTTTTTTGGTCACTTAAAAAGGGAACTAGAACTTTTAATTTCCATTCCAATGAGCCCTCTCACGATATTATAGGACCACTGGGTCGATACAATCACCCTTGGGAAAAAAAAACAAACAAATAAACACGCATCCGTGATCTTTCTTCTGGCAAAAAATGCAAAATTCCACATTTTTGTAGATAGGAGCTTGAAACCTCTACAGTAGGGTTCTCTGATACCCTGAATATGATGATGTGATGTTCATTAAGGTTCTATAACTCTTAGGGGGTCTTTTCCACCTTTTTTGAAAATCAGCTAAATATTCTCAGGCGCGTAACTTTTGATGGGTAGCACTAAACTTAATGAAAATTATATATTTGAAATCAGCATTGAAATCTGATTCTTTTGATATATCTATTGGTATCAAAAACCCGTTTTCTAGAGTTTCGGTTACCATTGAGCCGGGTCGCTCCTTACTTACAGTTCGTTACCACGAACTGTTTGATAATTTATGTTCGTTTTAAGTTTTAAAGTCCCTCCTTACTTACAGTTGATAATTGACTTAAAAACAGGTCTGCTATGAATGGACTTGCATTCCCACCCATAGGAATACCTACAGTTTGTTTATATAAATTCCCATTAAATCTTATAAATGTATTAAATAGAACAAATTCCAATAAATCGCATACCATATACAAGCTATAACATCTTGAATTAATAGTACTTCTAAAGAAATTCCTTCATCGGGCTTTTTTATTAAAAGTATAAATTTACAAAATCCTATATTATAAAAAATAAAATATTTCTTTATCACCATTTTCAATTTTTCTAATACTAAATTTAGTTACAATTTTGTATAAAAAGCAGTAAAATAAAATGAATCGACTCTTTTAGCTGAAACATTCGCCAAAGAATCTATCACTTGTAACGAGTTATTAACACTCCAATATGGGTTAAAGTTAGAATTTTTTTTAATTCCGGAGCAATATACTTTAAATTTATTCCTAATTTCTCCAAAAATTAAAGATATATCAGTAGCCGCAATTTCGGTTGGACACCTTGCTGCCCCAGCAATAAAACGTGGTTTTGGTGGATTTTTATGAAATTTTATCGTCCAATATAAAAAAGGAAACTGTCTATCATTATCATTTATTTTAATGTTGAAATTTTTCAACATTCTTTCTTCTATATTTTCAATTAAACTATTTTCCTCCATATGGGTCTGTTTGTATGCATTTTTTGTTTGTAACTCTTTTGATAAAATATCACAATACAGTTTCTGACAAATTATGGCAAAATTATTGCTAGCTTTATCAACTGGTACAATTATAAATTCATTCTGTATATTAGCAATTGCTTGTTTCATATTTATATTATAAAATAATGAATTTTTCACAGAATCTGTTGGATTAATTCTATACATGCTATTTCTTACACTAGTCAAAATCAAATTTATCCAATTCTGAAATCTATCTTTAGTAATTTTCTCCTTCTTGCACCAATTATCAACAAATAAGTTTAAATCATTCTTTAATCCCCTAAGAATATCTGGTGGCCTTACGCCGTAAGAAAGACGGAACTTAGCCCCCATTTTCATTATATTTTGAAGATCACGATGCTTTATAATGGACAAATCCCCCGTTACAATATGCTCATAAGTTTGATCCACATACGGTAAAAATTGCTCACAATTACAAACCAGTTTCCAATTAATCCCCCTGTCCAGTTTTTTAAATATTGAATTATAGTTAAAAATCATTTGACCAATTGTTTTTGAAAATTGATATGTTAAAATTGGACTACCATTATACACCAAATTACATGGAAGGGCATTCTTTACTCTCCGCTGGTTTAAGATTCTTGGCAAATTAATATCTTCTATTTGTTTAGAACAAAAATTAATGGACAAATATGATCTATTATCATTATTTACAATTTCATCAAATTTATTATATTTTGAAATAAATGTTGATTTAGCTAAAATGAAAACTGCATCATAAATTAATTTATTTTTTTAGTTACATGTTGTACTACTTTTTGCAATCCAGAATACTTTCTTTAAATTATTCCTTGATAACTTATTTAAAGATTTTATTAAACTAGTCATTCCATTAGTCTCAAATATGTGACCTAAATCGATTAAAAATGCATTTAAATCTAAATAATTATTTTTATTATTTTTCCTACGTCCTCTTGATCGGTTTTTACGTTTAGTGGGGCAATTAAAAGAAGGGTGCTCAGTTAACCCATTGGATACAATTAGCAACTACATTCGACATGTCTCCGTATTTCGCAACTCGATCATTTAGCCCAAAAGGATACGTGGTACCCAGAGCATGGATCCAATACTCTTCTTGTCTGCGTAATTTATTATTTTTTTCTTCTTTAGTAAAGTTTTCTAGGTCCAGATTTTCTAAAATTGTAATAGTTAGATTAGATACTGAGCAAGTACCATTATTACAATGTTGTTTAGTTTTTCACTAAACAACATTGATAATTATTAGTTTTTTCCTTGGTAATTGTAGTTTTATGTCCCGAAAATCTCTTATATATGTTGTTAATTGTTTCCCCCACATATTGTAAATGACAATTTTTACATTCTAGTAAATAGATAATATTATTTGTTTTACAATTTACCTGTCCAGTTAATAAACATTGTAACTTTTTATTATATAAAGTGCTTTTAACATAATTTCGAGGGATGAAGTGATCTTGACAAAGAAAACAACGACCATTACACTTACTAATATTCGGAAGATATATATATATATATATATATATATATATATATATATATATATATATATATATATATATATATATATATATATATATATATATATATATATATATATATATATATATATATATATATATATATATATATATATATATATATATATGTACACATAGCAATTTGCCTCTACTTTGACCGAAGAAATTCTTAAAGATAATATAAAAACTATCATATTCGATAGCCAGACAGAAAAACATTCAAATTAAATAAAAAAAAGAAGAGATTTTCAACTGAAAGCAAGGAAAAGATTTGAAACCCAATTGAACAGATTATTTGTAGTACGAAGGGGGCTGTCTCCTTTTTACTCCTTACTGTGAGGGTTGGCCTTCTTCCAAGTTTTTTAAGAAAAACTGGATTACATTTCGAAATTACATTTCGTGAAGCTGTAAAGTTTTATGAATACATTAATTTTTGTAACGCAGAAAAAAATGATCAATATTTCAACGATCTCTGTTTGGATTTTGATGTGTAAATTAAATAAAAAAATAAGTTTTTTAAACTGAAAGTAAGGAGCGACATTAAAACTTAAAACGAACAGAAATTATTCCGTATATGAAAGGGGCTGTCCCCTCCTCAACGCCTCGCTCTTTACGCTAAAGTTTTTTATTGTTTGAAAAAATAAACTTGTGAGACGAGTCAAACTTTAGCGTAAAGAGCGAGGAGTTGAGGAGGGGACAGCCCCTTTCATATACGGAATAATTTCTGTTCGTTTTAAGTTTTAATGTTGCTCCTTACTTTCAGTTAAAAAAACTTGTTTTTTTTAAATTTCTGATCGTTTTTTAGTTAATGCAGCTTTTATTTTGGCTCTCCGTCATTGAATAAGTAAACAAAATTTGCACAAAAATTTTACTTTTCTTTTGCTAAATGGCTGTCTCTAAATTTGGTTCTGACGTAATTTACGAATTAACTTACGTAACGAACTTTTATATTCGTATATTTTTCTTCGTATAATTTTTTTCACTTTTAGGGGATGTTTCCCCCCTCTTTAAAAAATCAGGTAAGTTTTCTCAGGCTCGTAGCCTTTGATGAGTAATACTAAACTTAATAAAATTCATATATTTAGAATGAGCATTATAAGCCCATTCTTTTGATACATTTATTGACATCAAAATTCTGTTTTTAAAAGTTTCGCTTAGTATTGAGCCGTATCGCTTGTTTTTTTTATTGTTTTTTTATTACGTATATGTTATTACGTATATGATGGGGTTCTCTCCTTAGTCAATACCACGCTATATACGTTAAAAGTTAAAAAATGTTTTAATTCACACACCCCTGAATCACAAAGGCTGTTTATTTAGAATAGATAGCTCTTTTGAAAGCACTAAAAAAAACTGTAGCGTAAAGAGCGAGGTATTGACTTGGGGGAGAACCCTCTCATATAAGTAATAATTTCTGTTCATTTTAAGTTCTAGTGTCGCTTCTTACTTTCAGTTGAAAAAACTTGTTTTTTGTAATTTAATTTCTGATCGTTTTTTTAAATAATGCTTGGAAATCCGGCGCTCCCTTCATAGAAATGTCCCTTACCCCAAAGAAAGATTCTCCCGAGTAAACCCCTCCTCCATCCCCCCCCCCCACCAGAGAAAAATTCTTCCTGAAAATGTCTGTATACTTCCCAATAAGCAATACAATATGTGAGCAATGGGCAAAGTTCATAACTTGCAGCCCTTCTCCTGGGAACTGTGGGGATTAAGTCATCGTAAAAGACATATTTATTAGATTTTCGACTATGCTAAACAAAATGGCTATCTCAAAATTTTAATTGGGTAAAAAAAATGAGCGTGGGAGGGGGCCTAGTTGCCCTCCATTTTTTTGTCACTTAAAAAAGGGCACTAGAACTTTTAATTTCCGTTCCAATGAGCCCTCTTACGATATTCTAGGAGCACTGAGTCAATACGATTACCCCTGGGGAAAAGAAAAAAACACAAATAAACACGCACCCGTGATCTTTCTTCTGGCAAAAAATGCAAAATTCCACATTTTTGTAGATAGGAGCTTAAAACCTCTACAGTAGGGTTCTCTGATACGCTGAATATGATGGTGTGAATTTCATTGAGGTTCTATTAAATTTTAGGGGGTCTTTTGCCCTTTTTTCTAAAATCAACCAAATTTTCTCAGGCGCGTAACTTTTGATGGGTAAGACTAAACTTGATGAATCTTATATATTTGAAATCAAAATTAAAATCTGATTCTTTTGAAGTATCTATTGATACCAAAATTCCCTTTTTTAGAGTTTCGGTTACCATTGAGCTGGGTCACTCCTTACTTACAGTTCGTTACCACGAACTGTGTAATTAAACAGTTCATTATTTCCCAGGGGTTATTGTATAGACCCAGTGGGCCTAAAACGTCAGAAGAAGGTTCAATCTAAGAGACACGAAAATTTATAGTGCCCTTCATTATAGTCCAAAATAATTGTAGGGAACATAAGCGACCTTCAACATAACTTTTTCCCAACACGTTCTTATAAGAATAGAGGTTCCATTGGGTAAAATTATCAGAGAAACGTTTCTATGCCTACGGGTTGAATATGTCAAACTTAATCGACGCAATTCATTTAAATGTCGCTATGTCTCTGTCTCGATGTACTTTTACGGATATGTTATGGGTGATTGTCCAGGGTCAATTTTCGACAGGAATGAATTTTTAAGAGGATACTTTTATGGGGAGGAGGATTTTTCCGTGGAGTTGGAGCCAGGTATCCCTGTGTTATTTAAAAAACAAAAAACAAGTTTATTTCAGATTAAAGCAAGGAGCAACTTCAACACTAAAAGCTAACGGACGTTATTACTTAGATATGGGGGATGCCCCCTCTTCAGTATCTGGCTCCTTACGCTACAGTTTAAATTTTATCGCACTTCTTTAAAAACAACTGATCTTACCCAAGGGTCGTTTAAATAGAACAATAAATAAAATGAATTAAATGCCAAAATACTGTATCGTGTTGAGGGAGTGCGATCGAGGAGGACACTCTCCAACTATATTCAGTAAATTATGTTCGTTTTAATTTTTAAAGCACCTTGTTACTTACAGTTTAAAGGACATGCCTTCTTTCTGTATTTAATAAAGCTTCGTCCTAAAGAGCAACGAAAAAGTATGTCAAATAAAGTAAAAGTATATAAAAATGAAAAAATTTAAGTAATTACAAAAAAATACACAAACAATAGCCTACTCACCTCCCAGCATTTAATTCTACTGAGCAATGCCAAAGCGTTGAACGGATTATTTTTAAGAATGTCGGCAGTTTTTAACTTGGTTATGGTAAAACTATATGAAGATATCAGTACCAAATAAGGCTATGTCAGTGATAATAGCTATCGAGAAAAGGTTAAAAAGATCTGCAATACTGTATCAAATCAAACAGTTCGTAGTAACGAACTGCGTGTTAGGAGTGACTCGGCTCAATAGTAACCGAAATATTATCGGTAAAACCATATGACTCATCATGCTTAATCTTATCCATAAAAAGTTATGAGCCTGAGAAAATTTCTTTGATTTTTAAAATAGAGGGGAAACATCCCATAAAATTAAACAAAAATTGATTAAAATCACGCCGTCATATTTAGCGTACCAGAGTACCTCACTGTAAAAGTCTCAAGCTCCTATCTGAAAAAAGTGGAATTTTAATGTCTTAAAAGATCAGAAGAGGGAGAATTTGAACGGACATTGAACGTTCTCGTGCCCTTTTAATTGACCGAAATATTGAAGGGCAGCTGTATCCCCTCAAATGCAAATTTTTCCTGCAGTTATTTGATTTAAATTTTGAGACAGCCCTTTTCTTCAGTATTGTTGAAATATAGAATAACTATGTCCTTATGTTTAAATTCAAACACCCGCGTCTGCGGAGATAGGCATTTAGGCTATGAAAATATCACCATTGTCTGTCTATATTCTTTGTTATTGGAATTTATATGAAAATTTTTCTGTGAGGGAGGGGTTCTTCGTGTGGTAAATTCATATTGTGAGACTCTGCCCTTGTGAGATACATTTCAAATGGTTGATTTTCCATGGGAGATGTTACACTGGGGGACTTTGCGTGAAGTACTATACGAAATTCTTTTCAATTACCTTACCTTCTCTTTGCCAAACTTTTCATGTGGAGATGTTCTTGGGGACTTATACAGAGGCTGGTTTTAGCGTGTATTAATTTTGGGAAAATAAATTCGACGGAAGGAGGATTTTTCCCGATTAGAGGATAAAGTCTAACTCAAATGGAAGAATGCTAAGAAGAGTTTTTTAGGCTTTATCTTTCGCAAGAAATTTTACAGGGAGGGGGATTCTTAGCGAGGATAGAACTGTCTGGATTTAATTTGACGGGGAAGGGGGATGCACTTTAAGATGGATGATATTTCCAAAGATGAGTTTTCCTAGAGAGGGAGAGGTATATTTCTTAGAGAGTGAGCTAGACTTACCAACAGTATTTAAAAAACGAAAGGAAATTATTCCATATATAAAGAATTGCCCCCTCCCCAATTCTTTGCTCAATACGCTAAAACTTCACTGTTTATCCCAATTTATTAGCAAGGTATTGAGAAGGGGGGGGGGTATATATAATAATAATTTTAGTATATATAATAAAATTACAGCTCAATTTTCTATAAAAGTAAAAATTTTTCTATCTTAAATTAGAAGCTTAACAAAAATTCATATATGTAAGAAAGATTTTATTTATTTACAAAAAATGTACATTTACGTCTTTTGATATTCTACTAAGTATTGTCAAATATGATAACCAAATTTATATGCAACTAAATACGTTTATACAGCTTAAATGAAACTAAATCAACCTATCTTAAAAAAATTACAGGTCAAAGTTACAAAATAAAAATTCTTTGAGAAAAGCATGGGAATTTTAAGTAAGGTTGCCCAAATGAAATGCGCTGGTCAACCCCAATACAAGCTAAAAATTAAAATCTAACTTATCATTATTGTAATCAAACAGTTCGTGGTAACGAAATGTAAGTAAGGAGCGACCCGGCCCAATGGTAACCGAAACTCTAAAAAAGGGAGTTTTGATACCAATAGATACATCAAAAGAATCAGATTTTAATTTTGATTTCAAATATATAAGTTTCATCAAGTTTAATTATACCCATCAAAAGCTAAGCGCCTGAGAAAATTTGGCTGATTTTTGAGAAAAGGGGGAAAGACCCCCTAAAAAATATAGAAACTTAATGAAAATCACACAGTCATTTACCTTGCCTGGCAAGTTAAAAGACGGGAGAGTATATATGTGTTTTGAATTCCAATAAAAAAAAGAAGAAAGTTCTCATATTTTCATAATATTTTGTTTTATTTCAATAGAGTTAGTTAAACGTTCCTTTGTGTGCTTAGTGTATATAATATAACATAACAACTTTTTTTTTGTTTTTGAAAATGTTGAAAAACGATAAAACGATTTTTATTTTTTTAAAAAATATAAGAACTTAAATAAAATAAAAATTATCATAAAATGAAAATAAGGAGCAGCATTAAAAATGAAAATTAATAGATCTGTATAGTTATTGGATCTATTTCGTTTAATTTAGGAGACCTCTCTCTGTAAAATAAATTGTTTGCGTTAGCTATTTCGAAAGATTTTAATTTTATCTTGACACGGCATTGTGACAGTCTGAATGTGTTAGTCGAACAGCATTATAGATTGATCGTGAATAGTGAATTATTTATGAGGGGACGAACCCCCTCATATACGTAATAATTTCCCTTCGTTTTAAGTTTTTTTGTCGTTCCTTAATTTTAGTTGAAAAAAACTTTGTTTCTTCTGTAAATAAATCGTAAACTAATTAAAAGTGTCAACTGATATTAATGAGGTATTGGCAATGTATATGAAGGGAGATTCTAGGGTTCACAAAAGGGAGAATCACAAAAGGGTTCACGTAATTAGTTGGAAAAATGTTAGATTCAGAGGGTAACATATCTTGAACATTGATTTTTTTAAGAATATGGTAGCAGCTTCAAAACTTTTACAGCTACGAGAAATCACAAAAGAAAATGTATTAGGAAACAATATCACCCATAAAAATTGTATTGAAATATAGTATTTCATTAAAATTGTGTGTGTAAACACTTTCTAGAAGCGTAAATTAAATATCATTCAACTCTCTCAAACCAACTATTATTCTCTCTTTTTTAATAAAAATGCCAGTATCTTTTTTGGCTGTCTCAAGTAAGACCATTTATTTTTAATTAACACATAACATAATAAATTAAACTTCGAATTACTAAAATTAAATATAATATTCAAGACATTTTGATGACTAATAAATATAAACAGAACCTATATTAATAAAATCTTTTTTTTTTGGGACTAAAATTTTTTCTGATGAAAAATCCATAAAAATTATTAATTAAAAAAGTTTGATGGACATCAAACACTAATCAAGATTTCAACGGAAAAATTTGGTCTTTCTTTGAGAGGTCGATAGTCCAGCAAAAAATTAGTCTGAAATCCAATTTATTTTTAGAGTATACTACCACTCCTCTGTCGTTATTTTTTTATCATTATCCTATTTTAAAATCATTAAAATAAAATAATTAGAAAAAGGAACAGCAGAATTATAAAAAAAATAGATAAAACAAAATTATTTTATGAATTCTTACAGGGCTCAATTATATAATTTCACAAAAACTTCCACCCAAGTTTAAGCGGGGCTGTCCAATCAATGTTAAAAATATAGAATGGACAAGACACATTACAACAATGGCACAGAAAGGAAGAAATGCATTATTTGGAAAATACAGAAGTCCACTAACATTAGAAATATGGGAATTATGGCTGCACAAATAGATATTTAATACTAAAATAATATCTATCTTATACTAATAATAATAAGTATGGGGGTATTCGCCGTCAATTCAGTTAGAAATTCTTCAACATAAATATTATAAACGATATTTGTTAATTTATACTACAGTAAAGGATATAGTATTAATTTTGATATATATCTATTTCATATGATATTGAAAATATACACACATATCATAAAATGCTTGTTAATAATCCTCACTCTTCAACCGAACAAGCCATATCCATACAAAAATTTTTTCTAAGCTATTAGATTCTCGACACATTTCCTCTTATTCCAAGAGCATATTTAGCTAAACTTCACTTCTCGCGTGTCTTGTAGCTAATGGTATAGTATTGAACTTTATTTTTTTTAAGGGGATTCCAAACACATACAGACTCTCCCTTCGTATACATTGCCAATCCCTCCTGAATATCAGTTGGCACTTTTAATTAGTTGGCAATTTATTCAAAGAAGTAAACAAGTTTTTTCAACTGAAAGTAAGGATCAAAATTAAAACTTAAAATGAACAGAAATTATTGCGTATATGAGGAGGTTCGTCCCCTCGTCAATGCTTCTCTCCTTACATTTAACTTCAACGTCGGTTCGAATCAAACCGCTCTGATTTATCAAGTCTGTTCAATGAGAAAAGAGAGCTAGTTTTACAGTGCAGACCAAAAGACTGGAGCGTAAAGAGCAAGTTCTTAACAATTAGGCGACCTCCATCATAAGAATGTTAATATAGATTCGTTTTTAAAATTAATGGTGCTCCTGACTTTCAGTTGATAATACCTGTTTTTTTATTTAATTTCTTATCGCTTAACTAAAATTTCTGGGGACTCTGGTTTACAATAAAGATAAATTTCAAGTTCCCACCTTACCTATCCATAATGTATCTTTTCGCAACTGTGAGCATATGTTTTGACCCCCCCACCAAGGAACAAATCCCGCATGACCACGTCAGCATACGTCCTTATACCACCGCCTCTCCGTAAACACTGGGGAAAGTTCATACCGTGCAGCCCGTTCCTCGGGAAATGTGTAGGACAACGCCATCATCAAAGAAATATTGATCAGATTTTTGTATATGATGAAAAAAATGGATTTATAAATTTTTTAGTTACTTAAAAAAGTATAGTTTTCAATATCTTTTAGAATGAGCCCTCTCACGATATTGTAGGATTACTGGATTTATACAATCACCCCTGGGAAAAAAAACAACTAAATAAACATCCGTGGTCGTCTTTCCTGAAAAAAAATACAAAATTCCAATTTTCCCAGCTATTTTCAAAAACAAAAAAAAAGTTCTGTACTATTATATTATCTACAATAAACGCACAAAGGGAAATTTAATTAAATCTATTAAAATAAAACTAAATATTATGAAAATATGCAAAGTTTCTTCTTTTTTTATGGGGATTCAAAAAACGTATGGTCTCTTACTTTATTAACCTTGCCAATCCCTCGTTAATATCAGATGGAACTTTTCATTATTTTTAAATTTAATAAAGGAACAAAACAAGTTTTTTCAACTAAAAGTAACAAGCAAAAATAACACTTAAAACTCAAAAAAAATACCAAAGAAGCCTACATAATAGATCTTTTTTTCTTGAAAACAAAATTACAAAACTCCATATTTTTGTAGAGTGGAGCTTGAAACAACTACAGTAGGATAGTGTTTACGCTGAATATAATTTTTTTATTGTCATTAAGATAATACCACTTTTGGGAATTTTTCCCTCTATTATCAAAATAAAGTGAAATTTTTTCATTAATTTAAAGGTTAATTGGTTACACTACATATAATTAAATTTATAAAATTGTAATCAGAATATCGATTACCGAATTTGGTTGCGTCAGGTTGTCTACGTCTGCCGTTTTATGGAGTGGTGGTTACTACTGAGCCGGGTCGCTCCATAATTACAGTTAGTAAAAATGACATTTGTGTTGCCTTGATAATTAAAATTCAAACTAAAACAAATGAATGGTATATTTAAATAATAAATTTCAATTCAATTAAAATGTTTTATACTTATTGTAATAATATTTTAACTTATTTGAATGGCTGTAACTAAAAAAGCTTCTTTAATAATTTTTTTTTCTTGTTTGTCACTTCGGAAAATATCCATCATTTTTTTGAGTGTGGGAGGGGGGGGGGTTGATCAGAAGCTGCTCATGAGAAAATGCAAAGAAAATATAACATTTCTTGTAAATGGCTTAATTTTTGGAATTTATTAGATCAGACCGAGAAAAGATCAGACCGGGAAAAGATGAAAACTGACCAAAAACAGATCATATTGGACAAGGAACAGATCAGTGCAGACCGAGTACAAATCATTTCATACCCAAAACAGATCATATAACACATAGAACAGATCAGATAAGACCAGGAACAGATCAGATCAGACCAAAAACAAATCTGGTTTAGGCCAAGAACATATCAGATTAGATAGAAAACAGATTATATCAGACCGATAAAAGATCGGATCAGACTGAAAACAAACCAAATAAGACCAAGAACAGATCAGATCAGACCAAAAACAGATCAGACCGAGAAAACATCAGATCAGACCGATAACAGATCATATTAGACCGAAAACATATACAATAAAATCGAGAACAGATCAGACCGAGAAGACATCAGATCAGACCAATAACAGATCATATTAGACCGAAAACATATCCAATAAAATCGAGAACAGATGAGACTGATAAGAGATCAGATCATACCGAAATCAGACAAATAACATATAAGATAAGGACAAAAACTGATCCGACAAAAAACACATAAGAACAGACATATAAAAAATCATTTAAGAAATACCAGTAATCGTATACACTCAAGAACATTTTATGTAGAAAAACCCAAAGACCATAGCAGCCAAAGAACCGCTTGTAGTAGACCAATAAAATATCAGAACGGATATACAAGAGACCAGATCAGAACTAAACCATATCAAATCAGACAGAGAACATATCATATCGATACGATATCAGATCAGAATGAAAACTGATCAAATCAAATGACGAACATATATATCATACCTAGATCATAGGAAATTAGACCAAGAATAGATCATATAATACTAAGAACAAAGAAGATAAGACAAAGTAAATATCATGCTATATAAAAAACTGATCAGACTGTACCAAAAACAGATTAGATCAAACCGAGAACAGATCAGATAAGATCAAGAACATATAACTTCAGACCAAGAACTGGTAAGATAAGACAGAGCAAAAGCAAGATCAGACCAAGAAAAGATTAGGTCAGATCGGAAATAGATTTGATAAGACCGAGAATATATAATATCAGACCGAGAACAGATCAAATAGGACAGAGAAGAGATGACACAGCACAAATATTAGATTTTAGATCGAGAAGAGATCATATCATATCAAGAACAGATCAAATTAGAAGGAAAACATATCTTTTCAGAACGAGACCAGACCAGCTGAGATCGAGAACGAACAGATGAGACCAGGGCCAGATCAGACCAGACCAAGAAAAGATCCGATCAGACAAGGAACAGATCAGTTCAGACCGTGAACAGCTCAGATCAGATCGAAAACATATCAGTTGTGACTTAGAAAAGTTCCGATAAAAGAACAAAAACGTATCAGATAATACATAAAACATATCAGATCAGACATAAAATAGATTATAGAATATTTAGATCATATAAAATCAGTCTTAACAAAGCTCCTATCCCATATAAATAACAGATACTAGTAGACCAATATTATAAGATTTAATACTGTAATCATTTAATATTTTAAATTTACAATAAAATAAACTATCTATAACAATTAATAAGAGACAATCCCCAGAACATTCTCGAACAAGAATATTTGAAATCAGACTAAGACACTATAACACAGAGAACAGTTTATATTAGAAAAAGAACTTATCAGATCATAAAAAAAAAATATATGATCAGACAAAGAAAAGATCAAATAACTTCAAGATCAGATTAAATCAAACCAAGAATAGATCATAGCAGACCAAGAGCATATCAGTTCAGACACAGAACAGATCGGATCAGACCGAGAAAAGATCAGATCAGACTAATCGAAAAAAAATCAGATCAGAAAGATAAAAGATAAACACAGACCTTAAACAGATTAGAGACAAAAATGACAATATAACATCATACGGATACAAGGAGATCTAATACCCATGCCTGTAGCTATCAGACTGAGGAAATATATGATAATAGACAAAACTGAGTATATCACACAAAGCAAGTAGAATATAAGACACCTACAAAATCATGATAAACCGACCATAGATCAGATCATAAAAATAACAGCTTAGAACTGAACGATAACACATCGGATCAGATCAAAACACGATAAAGTAGTACCGAGAAGAGAACAGATAAGACAGAAAACATATCGAATCAGACCGAGACCAGATTTCAACCTTAACCTGCTGGATCAAAATTCTGCTTCGGCTGCAGATTTTTTGTCAATGATTCTTTCTGCGGGAACTCTAACTTCAGTTTGTATACCAACCCGAGTTACTCAGATGTATGCATCACTTATTGATAATATTTTTTCGTCACTAGATGTCTTAGATAATTCCCTGCATAAAGGTGGCAATAGACCCCTCATCAAGAAGGCACACTTGTGCCTCTATAAAGAGGCAACCCACCACAATGTTAAGCGATTTCAGGTCCTAGAGGTCGCAGAGAGACGGCGGTAATCGCATTTTGTAGCCCAAGCTCAAACTAAGAAACTTGCAAAATTTCATCCTCCTCCGACTTTATCTTCATGGGGTAAACTGGGCCGGAAGTTTCGACCCTCCCACCACAGCCCCCCTTTAACGTTGTCCGATTGGGCTGAAATTTAGAAGTTAAGCTTTCCTAGGACCCGGGAGCTTATCTTCGAAATTTCAGCTCAATCCAATCACTCCGTCCCTGTTTTCAAAAAACCAAATATAGCCACTTAAAATTCATCATCATTTCTTTTTATTTTTCTTAGCCACGCCTACAGGCCATAGTTTGCACCGGATCCGGTTGAATGAGGACTCATTCGAAGCACAATTCGACCTGTTAGGGCCTTTTGATATTTTCAGACCGAAAAAATTATCCCCCGAATTTACATTTACGAAAAACCTCGTTTTCCTATATTAGCCCATGTTAATTTTTCCCACCACAAACCCCCTTTTACGTTGTCTGATCGGGCTGAAATTTAGAGGATAAGCTTTCCTGGGGCCTGGGAGCTTATCCTCGAAATTTCAGCTCAATCTGATCACTCCTTCCCTGTTTTCCAAAAACCAAATATCAAGTTTTTTGGGAATTTGCTTGCGTCGAAAATAGCTTGGATTTACTAAAAAACAATTACTATTGTGTCTGTATAGTCCATCGATTGATACTCCAGACTGTCAGGCGGAAAACCCGGGTTCGATTCACCATCAGAGCAAATTTTTTATATACTGAATTTAAACTTTAAAAAGAAACTCAGTTTCTTTTTTAAATTATTTGAAAAAAATTACGTTTTCTAAAGAGTTAAAGAGGCTGAGTTACAAGGTCGACCCTTAAAACGTACAGGGATTAGGAGGCACAGTGGGGGGGCTGTTAAAGAGGCTGAGTCACAAGTTCGAACCTTAAACGTACAGGGATTAGGAGGCACCCTGTATGACGTGATTTGAGTATTCAGGAATTAAAAGCCTTAACACAAGATTGTTCAAGAGCGGGGGTTTGGGGGGCGGCAGCCCCCCAACTTTAACTCCTGACACGATCAGCTAACAGTTAGTCAAGCAATAATAAGTAATAAACTGTACAAAAACGTGCAGAAATTATTTGAAAAAAACTACGTTTTCTAAAGAGTTAAAGAGACTGAGTTACAAGTTCGAACCTTAAAATGTACAGGGATTAGGAGGCACCGTTGGAGGGCAACTGCCCCCCAAACCCCCCGCTTTCGCAGCCTTTAAATAAAAAAAAAATTTCTTTAAACTGAAAGTAAGGAGCGACATTAAAACTTAAAACGAACAGAAATTATTCCGTATATAAAAGAGGCTGTGCCCTCCTCAACGCCTCGCTCTTTACGCTAAAGTTTTTATTGTTTAAAAAGAGTTGTGAGAAAGTCAAACTTTAGGGTAGCAGGCCCATGCCAAACAACTCTGTTGATAAGACCATTTAAACTGTATTAATTAGGGAAAGGATTTGAAAATATCAGAATCGACTTCAGAGGACACGTTATATCATGGGAAGATGTTTTTAAAATCCCCCTTCCCCCCAAACTCAAATTTTCCAAAATTCTACTTTAGAAGCTTTTTAAATATTTCTAAAGCACTAATAGATATAGTGCTGAAAACATCAGAATCGACTTCATAGGACACATTATATCAAGGGAAGAGGTTTTTAAAATCCTCCTTCCCCCCAAACTCAAAATTTTCCAAAATTCTACTTTAGAAGCTTTTTAAATATTTCTAAAGCACTAATAGATAGAGTGCTAAAAACATCAGACTCTACTACAGAGGATACGTTACATCACGGGAAGAGGTTCTTAAAAAATCCCCCCAAACTCAAATTTTCCAAAATTAGACTTTAGAATGTTTTTAAAAATCTAAAAAGCAATAATATATATAGTGATAAAACCAGGAGAATCAACTCCAGAGAACACGTTATATCACGGGAAGAGGTTTTTAAAATCCCCCTTCTCCCCAAACTCAAAAATTTCCAAAATTTTACTTTAGAAGCTTTTTAAATATTTCTAAAGCACTAAGAGATAGAGAGCTACAACATTCAGAATCGACTTCAGAGGACATGTTATATCACGGGAAGAGGTTTTTAAAATCCCCCTTCCCCCCTAACTCAAAATTTTTCAAAATTTTATTTTGAAAGCTTTTTAAATATTTCTAAAGCACTAATATATAGTGCTAAAAACATCAGAATCGAATTCAGAGGACACGTTATATCACAGGAAGAGGTTTTTAAAACCCCCCTTCCCCCCAAACTCAAAATTTTCCAAAATTCTACTTCAGATGCTTTTTTAATATTTCTAAAGCACTAAGACATAGAACGCTACAAACAGCAGAATCGACTTTAGAGGACACTTTGTGTCATGGGAAGATGTTTTTGAAATCCCCCTTCCCCCCAAACTCAAAATTTTCCAAAATTCTACTTTAGAAGCTTTTCAAATATTTCTATGGCACTAATAGATAGAGTGCTAAAAACATTAGAATCGACTTCAAAGGACACGTTATATCACGGGAAGAGATTTTTAAAACCCCCCTTTCCCCCAAACTCAAAATTTTCCAAAATTCTACTTTAGAAGCTTTTTAAATATTTCTAAAGCACTAATAGATAGAGTGCTAAAAACATCAGAATCGACTTCAGAGGACACGTTATATCACGGGAAGAGGTTTTTAAAATCCCCCTTCCCCCAAACTCAAAATTTTCCAAAATTCTAGTTTATAAGCTTTTTAAATATTTGTAAAGTGCTAAGACATATAGCGCTACAAGCATCAGAATCAAATTTAGGGGTCAATTTATGTAACGGGAAGATATTTTTGAAATCCCTCTTCCCCCCAAACTCAAAATTTTCCAAAATTGCTACTTTAGAATCTTTTTTCAATATTTCTAAGCTGCTAGGTCATAGAGATTTACAAACATCAGAATCTACTTTAGACGACACTTAGTGTCATGTGACGATGTTTTTGCAATCCCCCTACCCCACGAACAAAAAATTTTCAACAGGTTTACTGTAGAAGCTTGTTTAAATATTTCTAAAGCGCTAAGACATAGAGCGGTACAAATATCAGAATCAACTTGACAATTTATGTCATGGGAAGATGTTTTTGAAATCCCCCTTCCCCCCAAACTCAAAATTTTCCAAAATTGTTACTTTAGAAACCTGTTTAAATATTTCTAAAAGCGTTAAGACATAGAGCGTTACAAACATCAGAATCAACTTTAGAAGACAATTTATGTCATGGGAAGATGTTTTTGAAATCCCCCTTCCCCCAAACTCAAAATTTTCCTAAATTGTACTTCAGAAGCTTTTTTAAATATTTCTAAATCGATAAGACATAGATCGATACAAAAAACAGAATCGACTTTAGAGGACAATTCATGTCATGTGAAGATGTTTTTGAAATCCCCCTTCCCCCAAACTCAAAATTTTCCAAAATTCTAATTCAGATACTTTTTTAAATATTTCTAAAGCGCTAAGACATAGAACGCTACAAACATCAGAATCGACTTTAGAAGACAATTTGTGTCATGGGAAGATGTTTTTGAAATCCCCCTTTTCCCCAAACTCAAAATTTTCCAAAATTCTACTTTAGAAGCTTTTTAAATATTTCTAAAGCACTAATAGATAGAGTGCTAAAAACTTTTGAATTAACCTTAAATGACACTTTGTTTCACGGAAGAGGTTTTTAAAACCGTCCTTCTCCCTAAACTCAAAATTTTCCAAAATTCTGACTTTAGAAGTAGTTTACATATTTATTAAGAACTAATATATATAGCGCTACAAATCTTAGAATCGACTTCAGAGGACAATTTATGTTACGGGAAGATGTTTTGAAATCCCCCTTCCCCCCTAACTCAAAATTTTCCAAAATTCTACTTTAGAAGCTTTTAAAATATTTCTAAAGCACTAATAGATAGAGTGCTAAAAACATCAGAATCGACTTCAGAGGACAAATTATGTTACGGGAAGATGTTTTTGAAATCCCCCGTCCCCCAAAACTCAAAATTTTCTAAAATTCTACTTTAGGAGCTTTTTGAATATTTCTAAAGCATAAAGACATAGAGCGCTAAAAACATCAGAATCGACTTCAGAGGACACATTATATCACGGGAAGAGGTTTTGGAAATCCCCTGTCCTAACAACCACGACATTTTCATAATTTTTAATTTAGAAATTATTTTAAAGATTTCTAAATCTCAAATAACTGGAACGCTATAAACCCCTCAATTGATTCCAGAGGACAATGTATGTAATGGGAAGAGACTTTTGGAATCATCTATCCCCCAAAACTCAAAATTTTCCAAAATTCTACTTTAGAAGCTTTTATAATATTTCTAAAGCAATAATATATAGAGTGTTAAAAACATCAGAATCGACTTCAGAGGACACGTTATATCACGGGAAGATGTTTTTTAAATCCCCCTTCCCCCCAAACTCAAAATTTTCCAAAATTTTGACTTTAGAAGCTTTTTACATATATCTTAAGCACTAATAGATAGAGCGCTACAAATATTAGAATCGACTTCACAGGACAAATTATGTTACGGGAAGATGTTTTTTAAATCCCCCTTCCCCCCAAACTCAAAATTTTCCAAAATTCTACTTTTGAAGGTTTTTAAATGTTTCTAAAGCACTAACAGATAGAGTGCTAAAAACATAAGAATCAACTTCAGAGGGCACGCTATTTCACGGGACGAGGTTTTTAAAATCCCCCTACCCCCCAAACTCAAAATTTTCGAAAATTCTGCTTAATAAGCTTTTAACATATTTCTAATGCACTAATAGATAGAGTGCTAAAAACATCAGAATCGACTTCAGAGGACACGTTATATCACAGGAAGATGTTATTAAAACCCACCTTCACCCCAAACTCAAAAATTTAAAAAATTATAATTAATTAGATTTTTAAAAATTTCTAAAGCACTAATAGATAGTCCTAAAAACATCAGGATCGACTTCAGAGGACACGTTATATCACGGGAAGAGGTTCTTAAAATCCTCCTTCCCCCAAAACACAAAATTTTCCAAAATTCTACTTTAGAAGCTTTTTAAATATTTGTAAAGCGCTAATACATAGAGCGCTAAAAACATCAGAATCGACTTTAGAGGACAATTTATGTCATGGGTAGATCTTTTTGAAATCCCCTTCCCCCCAAACTCAAAATTTTCCAAAATTGTTACTTTAGAAACTTTTTTAAATATTTATAAAGTGCTAAGACATAGAGCGTTACAAACATCAGAATCAACTTTAGAAGACAATTTATGTCATGGGAAGATGTTTTTGAAATCCCCCTTCCCCCCAAACTCAAAATTTTCCAAAATTTTTAATTTATAAAATTTTTTAAATATTTATAAAGCGATAAGACATAGAGCTTTACAAACATCAGAATCAACTTGACAATTTATGTCATGGGAAGATGTTTTTGAAATCCCCCTTCCCCCCAAACTCAAAATTTTCCAAATTTTTACTTTAGAAGCTTTTTTAAATATTTCTAAAGCGCTAAGACATAGAGCTTTACAAACATCAGAATCATCTTTAGAGGACAAATTATATTACGGGAAGAGGTTTTTGAAATCCCCGTTCCCCCCAAACTCAAAATTTTCTAAAATTCTACTTTATTAGCTTTTAAAATATTTCTAAAGCATTAAAAGATAGAGTGCTAAAAAAATTAGAATCGACTTTAGAGGACAAATTTTTTTATAGAAAGATGTTTTTTTAATTCCCTTTCCCCAAAAACTAAAAATTTTCTAAAATTATGCTTTAAGAGCTTTTTAATTATTTCTAAAGCATAAAGAAAAAGAGTGCTAAAAACATCAGAATTGACTTCAGAGGACACATTATATTACGAAACGAGTTTTTGAAAACCCCCCTTCCACCCAAACTCAAAATATTCCAAAATTCTACTTTAGAAGCTTTTTAAAATATTTCTAAAGCGCTAAGACATAGAGCGCTACAAACATCACAATCATCTTTAGAGGACAAATTATATTATGGGAAGATGTTTTTGAAATCCCCTTTCCCCCCAAGCTCAAAATTTTCCAAAATTCTACTTTAGAATCTTTTATAATATTTCTAAAGCACTATTAGATAGAGTGATAAACACATCATAATCGACTTCAGAGGACACGTTATATCACGGGAAGATGTTTTTAAAATCCCCCTTCCCCCCAAACTCAAAATTTTCCAAATTTTGTCTTTAGAAGCTTTTTTAAATATTTCTAAAGCGCTAAGACATAGAGCGCTACAAAAATCAGAATCATCTTTAGAGGACAAATTATATTATGGGAAGATGTTTTTGAAATCCTCTTTCCCCCCAAACTCAAAATTTTCCAAAATTCTACTTTAGAAGCTTTTAAAATATTTCTAAAGCACTAATAAATAGAGTGCTAAAAACATCAGAATCGACTTCAGAGGACACGTTATATCACGGGAAGTGGTTTTGAAAATCCCCCTTCCCCCCAAACTCAAAATTTTCCAAAATTCTGCTTTAGAAGCTTTTTAAATATTTCTAAAGCGCTAAGAGATAGAGTGCTAAAAACATCAGAATCGACGAGGATATTTACATCTGTTAAGAAGCGACTATTTCAAATGCAGGGAAAACACATACTAAGTTGACCAATCTTTCCAATATATTTATAACCCAATTCACTGTTGTCTTTGTTCGACTATTCCCGCCGTTTAACAATGAAACAATTAATTAAAGCCGCAATAGATATTACGAGTTACAGCTTCAGTCTGTAAATGACAATTATTGAGATTAGTCCCCGAAGCCTCACCACGCCGAAATGACGGCGGCGAATATGTGATTCAGTATCGGCGGCGCGCCGCCGCCGATTTTAGACCGGCGGCGCGCCACCGCGCGCCGATTTTTGTAATTAAAAATAATAATAAAAATTCCACTTCACCAAGCACGTTCAACCTCGATTTTAGTAAGGATTTTTAAATGGTTGGCTAAAAACATACAGGAACAATATGACAAAACAAGAATTTTTTGGGCCGTGCGGAAAGTGTTTATGTTCACCGTCGATCAGACCAAGTAGAATTCTCATTTTTAGCCACTAGACCCAGGGAAACCTATGTTGTTAAAGGAAGTGAAAAAAAACAACAAAAAAACAAATAACCACATCGAAAAAACACTGTATTCAAATCAGATACAATGGCTTAACAACACCAACAATTTTAAATCAGCGGTTACATCACTTCAGTTACAATTGATGTAACAAAAGTCAGTTTGTTCACTCTGCCTGGAGCAATTGATCTTTTTGCAGTCACTATCAGTCCTGTCGTGCTAAAAAGCCGTTTAGCTGGGGCACATGTGGCCGGTACAGGCAGAACTTGACGAGCGTAAACTGCCACTCGCGGGATCTAATAATAGTACTGGCTCTTGGGGTCCCACAGAATGCCGCAAATGGGCTTCTTCTTTGTATCTGCTGAAATAAGTTGTTTTATAAAGGAGAACAAACCTGTACCTTGACCAGAGGGCTCCTGCGCACTACACTACAGGAGGAACCAAACTGTACCTTTATCCTCTTTTCTTATCAACACGGAATAAACATTCGAAATCCTCTTCTGAAGGAATTGGTATGACGTTTTAATTCAAAGTTTAAGGCTAATTCAACTTCGTTGTCCACTGCTAACTGTGCGAAAAAATGTAATTCATTTCTATAGATATATTTCTATACAAGCTCTAGATAATCTACCAAGCGGGAAACTACCGCAAATCAGCATCGATAAATAAATGAAACCCAAAACGAACAAAAATAACAATAAATAACTGAGTCAAACTCAAAACGTGCAGAAATTAACATAAGTTGGGCTCAAAACCCCCAAGCTTTCCCAAGGCCAGAACATAATTTTCACTTTACTGAAAAAATATAAATGTTCTTACTTTTATAACTTTGATAAATCAAATAATATTAACATTTTGATTACTAAATATCAGTATATGTATACTAAACTGACAATGAATATTCATTTGTATTTTTGTCAGTAAAGTACAAATTATGTTCTTGCCTTGGGAAGGCATAGGGGTTTTGAGCCCAACTTATGTTTATTTCTGCTCGTTTTGAGTTTGACTCGGTTATTTATTGTAATTTCTGTTTGTTTGGGATTTCATTTATTTATTGATGATGGTTTGTGGTAGTTTCGTGCTTGGTAGATTATTTGATTTTATTTTTGCTCATTTTTGGTTTAATGGAGTTCTTTAATTTTCTTTGAAAAAACTTATTTTTTGGAAACAGTTTTTTTAATTGATTTCGGTTTGTTTTATTTTGACATAGTCTTTTTAGGGAAAAAGAAAATCATACTTCAAATCTTTTCTTTTTTGTAAGAATTTATAGTTTGGCTTGCTATTTGTATGCTGGAAAACAATTTTCAGCAAAATTTAACAACATTGACCCTTATAAAAATCTGGACACAAATAATAGTGTTTAATTTAGTTTCATACCTCCTCTAGTTGACCTTAAATGGAAAACTTGATAACATTCGCAAAAAAATTTTTTTACTTTCTTTGATAGCCTGGATACACTTACGTTATTTTGATTTGGTCAAGTTTTAAGAGCAGAAGAAGCCCTGAAAGTTTGAGCATAATACCCTCAGTCATTCTTGGGATACTGCTGAGATGCCTTATTGGGAAATAGTATTAACACAGTGCATTTAGATTGAATCTTATGGTAATATTTACTTTTTAAAAATAAAGGCAAATTGGAGTATGGGCGTGGGAGGGGGATTAGTTTCCCTCCAATCACTATCGACTATTAAAAAGGACATCAGCCCTTTCTATTTTCAATCGAATGAGCCCTTTTTGAAGTTCCTACGACAACTTCTTCGATACAAAGTGCCCTGGTCTAAACAACAACAACAACAAAAAAATGATGCATTATACCCACATCGATCTCTACTATAAAAATGTCAAGCCTTCCAATCACTTTCGATTATTAAAAAGGGCACTAGGCTTTTCGATTTCCAAACTAATGATCCCTTTTTGAGTTTCTACGACAACGCTTTCTATAAACACCGTATATGCCCGCCGGGCATACATTACAACCCTTACCCTAAGGGATGCGAGGGTGGTTGTCATCCTCTAAGACCTAATTTCCAGAACTTTCAACTACGTTAAACAAAATGGCTATCTCAAAATTTTGATTGTATGTGTTTCGGGAAATGGTGGGTGTGGAAGGGGTGTTAGTTGCCTTCCAATAATTTTTAACTAATAACAAGGGCATACGCCAATCCAATCTTTAATTGAATGAGCTGTTTTCAAAGTTCCTAAAACAACTTCTTCGATATGAAGTGCCCTGTTCTAAAGAAAAAAATAATAAATAATACATTGTGCCAACACCGTTCTTATATACCTCCAGGGCATAACTACAAAACCCTTTCCCTAAGGGTTGTGGGGGAGTAGCCTCCTCAAAAACACATTTTCTCTCTGGAAATCAGTTACTCTGAACAAATGGCTATCTTAAAATTTTGATTGGATGTGTTTGGGGAAAGGGTGGGCGTGGAAGGGATGTTAGCTGCCCTCCAATCACTTTTGACTATTGAAAAGGGCACTAGTTATTCCAATTTCCAATCGAATGAGCCCTTTTTGAAGTTTCCACGACAACTCCTTCGATACGAATTGCCCCGGTATGCAAAACAAAAAAAAATAAATAAATAATACATTTTACAAACATCGCCATTTTCTGCCACCTCGAGTGCACAGCCTATAACTACATCCTAAAGTGCTTATTGTGCTTTGACTATCCTCTTTTCATACAAAAAATCAGTACGACACAAGAAAGAAATTTTGAGGTGGATGGTAAACTGTTTGTTTCAAGAAAAATTTTTTCTTCTCCTTCCTACGAACCGATATACATGGTGATCCGAAGATGACAGTATTTATTTTTAAGAAACAGATGAGCCGGAATAACGGGCGAAGCCCGGTGGGCGATATTGATCCCAAAAAAAGAGAGAAAAAAACGGTGGTGGATTAGTGCCACCGCCGCCAATAGACTCAGCGGGGGCGTCAGCACGCGGAGGAATACTCGGGGGCGCGCCGTCGTTTTTTTTCGGCGGCGCGCCGCCGATTTTCGGCGCGGCTTCGGGGTCTAATAGAGATATGTCTTGCAATTTTTGTGAAATAAATTTCTGTGGTGGTATCGTTCAATTTTCTACTGTTGAGGCAGTCTTAGAGTTGTATTATAACCATGGCATGTTATTGAGAAGCAGGAACTTCGATATTTGTGGCCAGATTTGCGTAAAATATAGAAATTTGTTCCGTTGCCAGAAGTCTAGGATTATACCTATCCGAGGTGGCCGTGAATATTCTCAGGTTAAGTGTAATTTTTCAAAATCGATCTATGACAAAACATGGATGGCTCGTTCACACCTTTCTGAGCTAGAAAATTTCCGTTTTTTGATGATTTGTCTTCAAATACCGCCTCCAAGGGAGGATTTCATGATCAACAATGTTACTTGTTCTAAACAAGCCTTTATGGATTAGAGTCGGTTCTGCAGAAAGGTTTGTATGTACATATTTCATTCAAACTCCGCTCCTTTTGGAGGGAAAGAGTCATTGTTTAGATAGATGAAGCCCATTTTGGGAAGCGTAAATATAATAGTGGTCGGATCGTCAAGGGTAAATGGGTATTTGGTGGAATAGAGCGAGGAATTGGTAATTCATTCATGGTTTCTGTGCCAGATAGAAGTAGTGCCACGTTATTGGGAATTATCCAAAACCAATTCTTGCCAGGGACATCAATTATCAGTGACTGTTGGAGGGCATAAAATTGCCTGTCTAGCCAGGGCTCTCAACATTTACACGTCAACCACAGCATAAATTTTTCTGACCCTGCAACGGGTGCTCACACACAAAACATCGAAAGAGACTTGCGTGACGTTCGAGACAATATACCCAGATATGGCAGAAGAGAAGAACATATGGAAGGATATCTGGCAGAGCACTATTTAAAAAAAAAATATTCAATCTCCTTGAGACTGCACCATTTCATGAAATATACATTGGAGCTTTATAACCCCAACTAATTTGTTTTTTATGGGTATTATTTACTAATTAATGTTTAAAACATTGTAACAGAAAATTTGGCAATTTACAGTATCTAACCTCATTTGTTCTTAAAGCAGTTCAAATGTTTTTGTCCAAATAGTTTAGTGTAGCAATCTTCATTCTTGAAGCTACGAGACGTTATTAAAGTGTAAATAGGGAGGGGGAGAAAGGGGGCAGAAGTACATATTTGACTATAGATTATTCGGTACTTTTGCATTATAAATAACCCATCACTATACAAGAAAGAAGTTAAGTTTGGTTACTGCTAATTAAATAAAATAAAATAGGATGAAAATATAATAGTTTAGAAACAAATTTGGGCTATATCTTTGCACATTCGGGGGGGGGGGGGTAAAGCATAGCATATATTAAATATGTAACCTAACCCAGGTACCTCTTTCCCTCCCTAAACTAAAAAAACAACAGTTTAAATATTGTAAACGCAATAAGAAATCACGCATTGCGATCCATTTGTCCAACAAATACCCGTTTGTCTGGTTTCCTTGTATGATCTATAGCGGTGGATTATTTATACTGCATAAGTACTAAATAACCTATACGTGTCTTGATTACTTGGTTTGGAAATCCCTGAACATTTTGAGTTGAGTAACCACATAAAATATATTCAAATAGCTTTATTCAATAATGTTGAAAAATTTTGCTTTTCTTTTTTACATCAGCTATTCAAAATATGTAGAAAATGTTGGAACTTATATAAAAATTTTCTTTCGAGGGTGCAAAGGTTAGTTGAAAGGAGATTTGATAGCGGGGGGGGGGGGGGCGCGGGCGCGGTGGTCAACAACCTGCTCGCGGTGCCCCTGCTTATACTAATCTAAGCTGACCATTTCGTTGCAACGTGTTGCACCGGAATAATACTCTAAAATCTGGTTGATAAATTGCCTGTCTAATAAATTTGTCTGAGTTTCGTAAAAGGGGAAACAACCCCTAAAAGTAAAAGATTTTAATAAAACTCATACCATCAAATTTGTGGTTCTTGGCGAATACCCGCCGGAAAATCCCCCCCCCCCGGAAAATACCTCCCCGCAGAAAATACCCCCCCTCCCCACGGGAAATACCCTCACGAAAAATCCCCCTCCCCCCAAAAAATACCCCCGTGGAAAATACGGCTTTTCAAATTTCAAATTATCAACCAGATTTTAGAGTATGAAGGGGGAATGGGATGAATGGTAAGGGGGATTACTAAAACTTTGAATAACCTTTAAAAATTTGTGAGTTATAGCAACGGAACCTTGCAAAATAGATCTTCTGTTTAAATGAAGTACAACAAAATTGTTCTCAGCTTCAAAAATTTGCTCAATCCCAACTTATGAGGTTTTAAATATATGCAAATACATTTCCTAAATTTTAACGCTCTATGTCTTAGCGATTTAGAAATATTTAAACAAGTTTCTAAAGTAATAATTTTGGAAAATTTTGAGTTTGGGGGAAGGGGGATTTCAAAAACATCTTCCCATGACATAAATTGTCAAGTTGATTCTGATGTTTGTAACGCTCTATCTATTAGTGCTTGGAAATATGTGAAAATCTTTCAAAGTAAAATTTTGGAAATTCGTGAGCGTGGGGGGAAGGGGGGTTTCAACAACATCTTTCTATGAAACAACTTGCCCTCTAACGTTAAGTCTGATGGGTTTCCCGGTCTTTTTCGTAGCACTTTAGAAATATTTAAAAAAGCTTCTGAAGTAAAATTTTTGAAATTTTTGAGTTAGGGGGGAAGGTTGATTTTAAAACCATCGTCCTTTGATATAAAGTGTCCTCTGTAGTTGATTCTCATATTCTTAGCACTATCTATTAGAGCTTTAGAAATATTTAAAAACCTTCCAAAATAAAGTTTTGGAAAATTTTGAGTTAGGGGGAAGGGAGATTTTAAAACACTCTTCCCGTGATATAACGTGTCCTCTGAAGTCGATTCTGAAACTTGTAGCGCTCTATCTATTAGTGCTTTAGAAATATTTAAAAAAGCTTATAAAGTATAATTTTGTAAATTTTTGAGTTTGGGGGGAATGGGGATTTTCAAACCCTCTTCCCTTGATATAACGTGTCCTCTGAAGTCGATTCTGATGTTTTTATCACTCTATCTATTAATACTTTAGAAATATTTAAAAATCTTCTAAATTAAAATTTTGGAAAATTTTGAGTTTGGGGGAAGGGGATTTTTAAAAACCTCTTCCCGTGATATAACGTGTCCTCTGAAGTCGATTCTGATGTTTTAGCACTCTATCTATTAGTGCTTTAGAAATATTTAAAAGCTTTTAAAATAAAATTTTGGAAAATTTTGAGTTAGGGGGAAGGGATTTTCAAACCTCTTCCCGTGATATAACGTGTCCTCTGAAGTCGATTCTGAAACTTGTAGCTCTCTATCTATTAGTGCTTTAGAAATATTTAAAAAAGCTTCTAAAGTAAAATTTTGGAAATGATTGCGTTTAGGGGGAAGGGGGATTTTAAAAACCTCTTCCCGTGATATAACGTGTCCTCTGAAGTCAATTCTGATGTTTTTAGCACTCTATCTATTAATGCTTTAGACATATTTAAAAAGCTTCTAAAGTATATTTTTTTAAAATTTTGAGTTTGGGGGTGAGGGGGATTTTCAAAACCTCTTCCCGTGATATAACGTGTCCTCTGAAGTTTAATCTGATGTTTTTAGCACTCTATCTATTATTGCTTTATAAATATTTAAAAAGCTTCTAAAGTAGAATTTTGCGAAAATTTTGAGTTTGAGGGGAAGGGGGATTTCAAAAACATCTTCCCGTGATATAACGTGTCCTCTGAAGTCGATTCTGATGTTTTCAAATCCTTTCCCTAATTAGTACAGTTTAAATGGTCTTATCAACAGAGTTGTTTGGCATGTGCCTGCTACCCTTAAGGGTAAGGGTTTCTGATAAGGAAAGTGTGACATCACAACAAACCTGGTTTCATAAACCATAAAGAAAGTCGGCATGGGTTGAAAATTAAATGGCTTAGGATTTAAATAGGATTTTGGAATATATTTTAATGAACAAGGTTAAAAGCAGAAGTTTTGTAAGTTAAGCAGTGATTTATATTTATTATAGTAATATAGGATGAAATATGAGTTAAAAACAACTAGTAATGTGCAGTAATTTAACATTATATAGAGTGGGGGGATGAGTGGAGGTAGGTACTTCAAAGTACCTTCCCGGGACAAACCTTAGCATGTACATCCATCCCTGAAAGTTTCATTTTCCTAACCCAACCCCTTTCCAAGATAGCCAAAAGTAACTAAAGTAGAATTTTACCCTCGTTTTAAAGGTCATCAAAGGTCAAGACCCTCTAGAGAGAGAAGGAGTGGAGGTGGGTACTTCAAAATATCTTCCCGGGACATACTTTAGCCTGTAGACCCATCCCTGAAAGTTTCATTTTCTTAACCTAACCCCTCTCCAAGATAGTCAAAAGTAGAACTTTACCAATTTTATTTCTGATGTAAATGAGAGGTAAGTTTAAACTTTTCCCCCACCCCCCGAATGTGCAAATATAAAAAAAAGGCATCGAATGGAATATTCACTTTAGTCGTAACTCAATAATATGATTTGGTAAATATTTACCTCGAAATCACTTTGGCCTGTCACAAAGAACTTACCTCTTTATTCACTTTGTTTCAAATATCAAATTTATCCTTTATCTGGTAAGTAATACAATCCCGTCCCGTCGAAATCTCGTTATCAACTGGGCTTAAAATGCCCTTCTCTCTTCGCCTTGCAATAAACAAGTAAGTTGTTACGTTTTACTGGATAACATCTTGTTAACCCAATAACCAGAAAATTATTTTTAATGGGGTGACAACTCTAATGAGTTTTATTTTTAAATGGGAGTATTTTAATTGTTTTGAGTTTTGGATTAGTAAAACAGACAAAGTAAAGGTGGTACTGTTGTACTAAACGGACTCTTTTATGTAGTGCTAGTTTTGTTAATTATAATTAAATAAAATAAAATAGTATTTTAATATTTTATTTTAGAATAATTTGGTATAAATTTATTGGCCCATGCGGGGGTGGGGGGCATAGCATTGCTTATATTAAATACGTAACCTGAATTAACCTAGGTACCTTTCCCCCCAAAAAAACAACACTTTTAATATCTTATACGCAATTAAAACTGTATTTCTCTAGGTGTGTTGAATCATCCCATAAAAACGGGTTTTTCATCGCGTCTCCAGTTTGACATTCCATATACACTAGATAAAAGAGTCCGTTTAGTACAACAGTACCGTAAAGGTTTTATGTCATCTTTCATTGTCTTGAATAAAGCTTAATCATATGTATGCTTTATTTATTGTATCTTTATCTGGCAAGTTTCAGGTAAGCACATTTAGGGCAGAACACCTCCAAACCAAAGGCATCGACAGAGTAGGTCAAGGGTCATCACCTCCCACTCAACCTTGACAACCAAAAATAATCAAACAATGCAAAATTTATATTTGTATTCAATTTCGAAGAATACGAAATCCTAAGGACAAAACAACTTATAAGCTTTCTGGCTTCTTATGTTCTGCCCTAATTTCCATGACCTATTTTACACGAGAAAAAGAACTTTTAGAACCTTCTAAGCTCATAGGTCCTCACCAACATATTTTGAGATGAGTCTAATTAACTTTGCCAGCTGGCTGGTTATTTTTTTCAACCGTACCAAGGACAGTAAAAATAAAAAAAGATTTGGTTGAATTTGTTTAGCGGAAAATCCCAAACCCCATATATCTTTTAAAATAAGTAAAAATTAGGAATTCAACATTTAACGAAAAAAAAACTCCATAAGCAGCTTCCAAATAAAATAGAAAATGTGAGTAAAATTTCAGCAAAAATGACACCAAAACAGATAAGAAGGTGAAACATTCCATTGAAGGTGTAGTCGCCTTGAGGAATCAACAGATTGTTCCTGTTCTAATTCTTAATGACGAAAAGGGTTTTCAAATTTAACTAGTTAGTTTTGCTTATTTATCTCCAATGTTCAGCGTGGCAGCACTGACGCAAAAGAGCAATGCTCTAAAAACTTTATAATTTTCAAAAACCATAAAAAAAATCTTAGAAAATGGCACTTTTCAAGTATGAATCGACCCAAGATGAGTCTACGGGGCTAGAAAAGGTAAAAAGTTCTTATTTAGTGTTGTTGTCCCTTTTAGGTCATTTTGTGCATATACGAGATACAAAAATGAAGTTGGTAAACTCTCCACACTCTGAGTTGCCACATTATCAGTTTTTTTCTTTTTGTCTGTTGGCAGAAAAACCTACGATGCCCCCTCATTCTTGACATTTCTGTCTATATACTGAGTCATCCGTATCTATCTTATGAGGCTTTGCTTTGCTTCAAGAGCAGATTCAAAATTTCGTTCGACGCTTCTATTTTAATCAAACAGTTCCTGATAACGATGTGTAAGTAAGAAGCGACCCGGCTCAATAGTAACTGAAACTCTAAAAAACGGAATTTTTTTTACCAATAGTTATATCAAAAGAATCGGGTTTTTATGCTGATTTCAAATATATAAATTTGATACCCATCAAAGGTTACGAGCCTGAGAAAATTTTCCTGATTTTCGAAAAAAGGGGAAATAGCCCCTAAATGTCAAGTGATCTCAATGAAAATCACACCATCAGATTCAGAGTATCAGAGGACCCTACTGTATAGGGTTCAAGCCCCTATATGCAAAAATGTGGAATTTGTATATTTTGCCAGAAAAAAAATCACGAATGCGTGTTTATTTGTTTGTTTTTTGTTTTGTTTTTTACAGGGGTGATCTTATCGACCCAGTGGGCCTAGAATATCGGGAGAGGGCTCATTCGAACAAAAATAAAAAGTTCTAGTGCCCTTTTTAAGTGACCCAAAAATTGGAGGGTGACTAGGCCCCCTCCCCCGCCCTTTTCTTCCTAAAATCGACCAATCAAAGTATTGAGATAGTCATTTTGTTCATCATAGTTGAAAAGCCTAATAACTACGCCTTTGGGTATAACATGAGTAGAGATGACCCTAAAGGTCCCACGACTACACCAAATATGGGCATAGAGTCATTAGGGAGAACAAGTGGTTAATAGGGTCAATGACCTAACACCTGTGCTGTCAGTCATTAATAAAATTGTTTCCGGGCAAAGTTTAATAATGTCTGACAGGTGACGTCAAGTTAATTAATGTCTTTGGAGTTCGACCAGAATTGTTTCCAGGGCAAAGTTTAGATCACACGTGACAGCTGATGTCATGATTGATTGATTTGACACGAAAGGGGAATTAATTTGTTGTATCTAAGGGGAATTATTGATTCACGAAAGGGGGATTAATTTGCTGTTTCCAAAGAGAATTGTTTCCGTGCGAATGTCTAAATTAATGGCTTTGGAGTTCTACCAAGAGAATTGTTTCCGAGCGGATGTTTTGATCTTAGCGATGAATTGTTTTAGCGCGGGAATCAGGTTTCTTAGTAATTTGAAATGTGTCATCGCAGAGATGCCAAAAACAAAAGGAACACGCTTAAATTACGTTTAGGGATTATTTGGGCTAAACCGTTTTAGACATTTTATGGAATTATTTCGGCGAAACAGTTAGAGACATTTTAAAAGATGATTTAAAAGATGATTTTAGAGGAGAATTTGAGGGTGAAGCTCAGTAGTCATTATAATACACAAGTTCCATTTTAAAAACGTTGTGAGGTCTTCTACCCCAACCCCAAAGGGTTCAGATCCCCCCAACCCCACCCCGAAGGAAGACCCCGGTGTTCAAATGTCCCCCGGGCCCCCCAAAGGGCCCCCGGCGCCCCACAAGTTCCGGAACCACCCTGTGAATGTATTTTTGAGGTGTTATTATATCTTTTCAGATCAAATTCTTATTTTAGGGAATAATTTCGGCAAAACACCTAGAGACATTTTAAAATATAATTTTTGAAGATATTTTAGCGGAGAATTTGAGGCACAAACTCTAAAGTCGTTCTAATACATAAGTTTCATTTGAACAGTGTCGCTAGGTCCTCGAACCGAATCCCGACAGGTTCTAATTCCCATACCTCTACCCTGAAGGATGCCCCCGGTTTACAAAGGTCCCCCACGCACCCAAAGGACCACCCGGCCTTCAAGGGCCTCCCCGACCCTCGAGGCCCTCCTCGGGCCCCGTCTTTCGTTGATGTGTGTTGTCTGAAACTTATGATTTGGGATATGTAAATTACTAGTTCGGACTTTTCTGAGCTAGATTTCTTAGTCTTTTGTTGGTGTGTGTTGTCTGAAACCTATGATTTGGGATGGGTGGATTGCAATTTTGGACTTTTCTGAGCTGGATTTCTGAGCCGTTCATAGGTGTGTGTTGTCTGAGACTTATGATTTGGGATGGTTAATTGCCATTTCTGTCTTTAATTAGCTAGGTATCTTAGCCTTTCATAGGTGTGTTTTGTCAGAAAATTATGATTTGGGATGTGTAGTTTGCTATTTGGACTTTTCAGAGCTAGGATTCTTAGTCCCTAATAGGTGTTTGTTGTCTGAAACCTATAGTTTGGGATGAGTAGTTTGCTATTTCAGGCTTTTATGAGCTAGGTTTCTTAGCCTTTCGTAGGTGTGTGTTGACTGAAACTTATGATTTGGGATATGTAAATTACTATTTCGGGATTTTCTGAGTTGGATTTCTTAGTCTTTCATAGGTATGTGTTGTCTGAAACCTATGATTTGGGACGTGGGGTTTGCTATTTTTGACTTTTCTGAGCTGGATTTCTTAGCCTTTCATACCTGTATGTTGTCTGAAACCTATCTTTGGGATGAGGGGTTTGCTATTTTCGACTCTTAAGAGTTAGATCTCTAATCCTTCTATATGCGCGTGCTGCCAGAAAATCATGATTTGGGATGTTTAGTTTGCTTTTTGGACTTTTCAAAGCCATGATTCATAGTCTCTCATAAGCGTTTGTTGTCTGAAACTTCTAGTTTGGGATGAATAGTTCTCTATTTCAAGCTTTTCTCAGCTAAGGTTTCATAGTATTTCGTAGGTGAATATTGTCCGAAACTTACGATTACGGATATTTAAATTACAATTTCGGGCTTTTCAAAGTTAGTTTTCTTAGTTTTTCGTTGGTGTGTGTTGTCTAGAAACCTATTATTTGGGGTGTGTGGGTTGCTATTTTGGACTATTCTGAGCTGTATTTCTTAGCTTTTCATAGGTGTGTGTTGTTGTTGTCTGAAATATATGATTTGGGATGGTTAATTTGCTATTTTTTACTTTTATGATCTAGGTTTCATAGCGTTTAATAGGTGTGTGCTGTCAGAAAATTATGATTTGGGATTTGTAGTTTGCTTTTTGGACTTTTCAGAGCTAGGATTCATAGTCCATCATAGGTGTCTGTTGTCTGAAACCTATAGTTTGGGATGAGTAGTTTGCTATTTCAGGCTTTTCATAGTCAGATTTCTTAGTATTTCGTAGGTGTGCGTTGTCTGAAACCTTTGATTTGGATTGTGTGGGTTGCTATTTTTTTTACTTTTCATAGCTAGATTTCTTAGTCTTTCGTAGGTGTGTGTTGTCTGAAACCTATGATTTGGATTGTGTGGGTTGCTATTTTTGACTTTTCTGAGCAGGATTTCTTAGCCTTTCTTAGGGGTGTATTTACTGACACCTATGATTTGGGATGAGTGGTTTGCTATTATTGACTTTTCTTAGCTGGATTTCTTAGCCGTTCATAGGTGAGTGTTGCCTGAAACCTATGATTTGGGATGGTTAATTTGCTATTTTTGACTTTTCTGAACTAGGTTTCTTAGCCTTTTATAAGTGTGTGTTTTCAGAAAATTATGATTTGGGAGGTGTAGTTTGCTTTTTGGACTTTTCAGAGCTAGGATTCTTAGTCCCTCATAGGTGTTTGTTGTCTGAAACCAATAGTTTGGGATGAGTAGTTTGCTATTTCAGGCTTTTATGAGCTAGGCTTCTTAGCCTTTCGTAGGTGTGTGTTGACTGAAACTTAGGATTTGGGATATGTAATTTGCTATTTCCGACTTTTCATAACCAGATTTCTTAGTCTTTCGTAGGTGTGTGGTGTCTGAAACCTATGATTTGGGATGCGTGGGTTGCTATTTTTTGACTTTTCTGAGCTGGATTTCTTAGCCTTACGTAGGTGTGTGTTGACTGAAACCGATGATTTGGGAATGAGTGGTTTGCCATTTTTGACTGTTCTGAGTTAGATTTCTTAGCACTTCATAGGTGTGTGCTTTCAGAAAATTAGGATTTTGGAGATGTAGTTTACTTTTTGTACTGTTCAGAGCAAGGATTCTTAGTCCCTCATAGGTGTTTGTTGTCTGAAACTTCTAGTTTGGGATGAGTAGTTTGCTATTTCAGGCTTTTCTGAGCTAAGGTTTCTTAGTATTTCGTAGGTGAATGTTGTCTATTACTATTTTGGGCTTTTCTGAGTTGGATTTCTTAGTCTTTCATAGGTATGTGTTGTCTGAAACCTATGATTTGGGATGAGTGGTTTGCTATTTTTGACTTTTCTGAGCTGGATTTCTTATCCCTTTCATAGGAGTGTGTTGTCAGAAAAGTATGATTTGGAATGTGTTATTTGCTTTTTGGACTTTTCAGAGCTATGATTGTTTGACTTTCATAGGTGTGTATTGTCAGAAAATTATGATTTGGGATGTGTAGTTTGCTTTTTGAACTTTTCAGAGCTAGGAATCATAGTCCCTCATAGGTGTCTGTTGTCTGAAATCTATAGTTTAGGATGAGTAGTTTGCTATTTCAGGCTTTTCATAGCCAGATTTCTTAGTCTTTCGTAGGTCTGTTTTGTCTGAAACCCATGATTTGGATTGTTTGGACTATTATTTTTTTACTTTTCATATAAATATTTCTCTGCATTTCTTAGGTGTGTCCTGTCTGAAGCCTATGATTTGGATTGTGTGGGTTATAATTTTTTGAATTGTTTGAGCTGGATTTCATAGTCTTTCGTAGTTATATGTTATCTGACAACTATGATTTGGGATGAGTGGTTTGGTATTTTTGACTTTTTTGAGCTGGATTTTTTAGCCGTTCATAGGTGAGTGTTGTCTGAAACCTATGATTTGGGATGGTTAATTTGCTATTTTTGACTTTTCTGAACTGGATTTCTTAGTCTTTTTTAAGTGTGTGTTTTCATAAAATTATGATTTGGGATGTGCAGTTTACTATTTGGACTTTTCAGCGCTAGAATTCTTAGTCTCTCATCGGTGTTTGTTGTTTCAAAACGATAGTTTGGGGTGAGTTGTATTTTATTTCAGGCTATTATTAACTAGATTTCTTAGTCAGTCGCAGGTGTCGGTAGACTAAAACTTATGAATTGGGATAGCTAATTTGCTATTTCCAACTTTTCATAACCATATTTCTTAGTCTACCGGAGGTGTGTGATGCCTAAAACCTCTGATTTGGGTTGTGTGTATTGCTATTTTTGACTTTTCTGAGCTGGATTTCTTAGTCTTTTGTAGGTGTGTGATGACTGAAACCGATGATTTGGGAATGAGTGGTTTGCCATTTTTGACTTTTCTGAGCTAGATTTCTTAGCCTTTCATAGGTGTGTGCTTTCAGAAAATTAGGATTTTGGAGATGTAGTTTGCTTTTTATACTTTTCAGAGTTAGGATTCCTAGTCCCTCATAGGAGTTTGTTGTCTGAAACTTCTAGTTTGGGATGAGTAGTTGGCTATTTAAGGCTTTTCTGAGCTAAGGTTTCTTAGTATTTCGTAGGTGAATGTTGTCTGAAACTTATGATTTGGAATATGTAAATTACTATTTCGGGCTTTTCTGAGTTGGATTTCTTAGTCTTTAATAGGTATGTGTTGTCTGAAACCTATAAATATGAATTTTCCACTTAACTTTCAAGTTCTTCAAGACACTAATAAGATAAAGTTCACTTCTAAATTTTTCCGTAGAGGATAGAAAAAGTTATACTATGATTTGTGATTATTTCCCTTGAAGATAAAAAGTTTCACTTTAATTATAAATTTTCTTAAATTAAGTTCCGACTTTTCTCAAAGAGATGAAAAATTTAAAGTTCTGTTCCAAATTTTTCATAGAAGATAGAAAAAGTTATACTTTGATTGTGAATATTCTTCATGAAGATATGGAGCTCCACTTTAATTCTGGCTCCACTTTAATTCTGAGTTTTCTTGAAGAACTGCAAAATGTACAAGTTCTCTTCTGAATTTTCTTAGAGAAGAGAAAAAAAAGTTAGCTCAATTCTGAAATTTACCAATGAAAATGAATAATCATAATTTTCTGACAACACACACCTATGAAAGGGTAAGAAATCCAGCTCAAAAATGTCAAAAATAGCAAACCACCCATCCCAAATCATAGGTTTCAGACAACACATACCTATGAAAGACTAAGAAATCCAACTCAGAAAAGCCCGAAATAGTAATTTACATATCCCAAATCATAAGTTTTAGACAAAATTCACCTACGAAATACTAAGAAACCTTAGCTCAGAAAAGCCTAAAATAGCCAACTACTCATCCCAAACTAGAAGTTTCAGACAACAAACACCTATGAGGGACTAAGAATCCTAGCTCTGAAAAGTCCAAAAAGCAAACTACACCTCCCAAACCATAATTTTCTGAAAGCACACACCTATGAAGGGCTAAGAAATCTAGCTCAGAAAAGTCAAAAATGGCAAACCACTCATTCCCAAATCATCGGTTTCAGTCAACACACACCTACGTAAGGCTAAGAAATCCAGCTCAGAAAAGTCAAAAAATAGCAACCCACACATCCCAAATCATAGGTTTCAGACAACACACACCTACGAAAGACTAAGAAATCTGGTTATGAAAAGTCGGAAATAGCAAATTACGTATCCCAAATCATAAGTTTTAGTCAACCCACACCTACGAAAGGCTAAGAAATCTAGCTCATAAAAGCCTGAAATAGCAAACTACTCATCCCAAACTATTGGTTTCAGATAACAAACACCTATGAGGGACTAAGAATCCTAGCTCTGAAAAGTCCAAATAGCAAACTACACATCCCAAATCATAATTTTCTGACAACACACACCTAATAAAGACTAAGAAACCTAGTTAAGAAAAGTAAAAAATAGCAAATTAACCATCCAAAATAATAGGTTTCAGACAACACTCACCTATGAACGGCTAAGAAATCCAGCTCAAAAAGTCAAAAATAGCAAACCATTCATCCCAAATCACAGGTTTCAGTCAACACACCCCTAATAAAGTCTAAGAAATCCAGCTCAGAAAAGTAAAAAAATTGTAATCCACACAATCCAAATCATAGGTTTCATACAACACACACGTACGAAAGACTAAGAAATCTTGCTATGAAAAATCAAAAAAATAGCAACCCACACAATCCAAATCATAAGTTTCAGACAACACACACCTAAGAAAGAATAAAAAATCTGGCTTTGAAAAGCCTGAAATAGCAAACTGGTTATTCTAGATTATAGATTTCAGGCGATAGATACCTATTAGGGACTAAGAACCATAGTTCGGAAAAGTTCAAAAAGCAAACTAAGCACCACAAATCATTATTTTTTGACTTCCCACACATATTAAAAGCTAAGAAACATATCTCAGAAAAGTAAAAAATAGCAAATTAACCATCCCAAATCATAGGTTTCAGACAACACACACCTATGAAAGGCTAAGAAATCCTGCTCAGAAAAGTCAAAAGTAGCAATCCACCCATCCCAAATCAAAGGTTTCAGACAACACACACCAACTAAAGACTAAGAAATCTAGCTTAGAAAAGCCCGAAATAGTAATCTAAATATCCCAAATCATAAGTTTCAGACAACATTCACCTACGAAATAGTAGGAAACCTTAGCTCAGAAAAGTTTGAAATAGCAAACTATTCATCCCAAACTAGAAGTTCCAGACAACAAACACCTATGAGAGACTAAGAATCATGGCTATGAAAAGTCAAAAAACCAAACTGTACATGCTAAATTTTAATTTTCAGACAAAAAAAACCTATAAAAGGATAAGATACCCAACTCTGAAAAGTCAAAAATTGCAATTCACTCATCCCAAATCAGAGGTTTCAGTCAACACACACCTCTGAAAGTCTAAGAAATCCAGCTCAGAAAAGTCAAAAATAGCAAACCCCACATCCCAAATCATAGGTTTCAGACAACACATACCTATGAAAGACTAAGAAATCCAACTCAGAAAAGTCCGTAATAGTAATTTACATATCCCAAATCATAAGTTTCAGTCAACACACACCTCCTAAAGTCAAAGAAACCTACCTCATAAAAGCCTGATATAGCAAACTACTCATCCCAAACTATAGGTTTCAGACAACAAACACCTATTAGGGACTAAGAATCCTAGCTCTGAAAAGTCCAAATAGCAAACTACACATCCCAAATCATAATTTTCTGACAACACACACCTATGAAAGGCTATGATACCTTGCTAATAAAAGCTAGAAATAGCAAATTAACCATCCCAAATCATAAGTTTCAGACAACACACACCTATGAAGGGCTCAGAAATCCAGCTCAGAAAAGTACAAAATTGCAATCCACCCATCCCAAATCATAGGTTTCAGACAACAAACACTAACGAAAGACTAAGAAATCTAGCTCAGAAAAGTCCGAAATAGTAATTTACATATCCCAAATCATGAGTTTCAGACAACACACCTCACCGAAAGACGGGGCCCGGGGAGGGCCTTTGAAGGTCTGGGGGACCCTCGTAGGCGGGGTGGTCCTTTGGGAACTTGGGGGACCTTTGAGGACCGGGGGCTTCCTTCAGGGTAGGAGTAGGAGGATAGTAACCCTTTGGTGTTGTGGTAGAGGACCTCACGACACTGTTCAAATGGAACTTGTGTATTATAACGACCACAGAGTTTCACCCTCAAATCCTCTTCTAAAATCTCTTCAAAAATCATCTTTTAAAATGTCTCTAACTGTTTCACCGAAATAATTCCCTAAAATAATAATTTGTTCTGAAAAGATATAATAAAGCCTTAAAAAATATTAAAATTGGGGTTCATGCGCCGTTGGGGCGCCGGTGGCCTTTTGGGAGCCTAGAGGACATTTGAACACGTGCAGCTTCATGCGGGGTTGGGGTAGGGGGATCTGATCCCTTTGGGGATGGGTTAAAAGACCTGACGACACTGTTCAAATGGAACTTGTGTATTATAAAAACCATAGAGTTTCATCCTCAAATCCTCCTCTAAAATCATCTTTTAAATCATCTTTTAAAATGTCTCTAACTGTTTCGCCGAAATAATTCCATAAAATGTCTAAAACGGTTTTGCCCAAATAATCCCTAAACGTAATTTCAGCGTGTTCCTTTTTTTGGCATATCTGCGATGACACATTTCAAATTACTAAGAAACCTGATTCCCGCGCTAAAACAATTCATCGCTAAGATCAAAACATCCGCTCGGAAACAATTCTCTTGGTAGAACTCCAAAGACATTAATTTAGACATTCGCTCGGAAACAATTCTCTTTGAAAACAGCAAATTAATTCCCCTTTCGTGAATCAATAATTCCCCTTAGAAACAACAAATTAATTCCCCTTTCGTGTCAAATCAATCAATCATGACATCAGCTGTCACGTGTGATCTAAACTTTGGCCTGGAAACAATTCTGGTTAAACTCAAAAGACATTAATAAACTTGACGTCATCTGTCAGACATTATTAAACTTTGCCCGGAAACAATTTGAGTAGTGACTGACAGCACAGGTTATAGGTCATTGACCTCATTACCCACGTGTTCTCCCTAATGACTCTATGCCCATATATGGTGTACTCGTGGGAACTTTAGGATCATCTCTACTAACATGATCGGCCTACGCCATTTTCTGGCATTATTTAAAAAACAATCAGAAATTAAATAAAAAAGGGGGTATAAAGGGGGTTGCCCCCTCCTCAGCAACTAGTTCTTTACGCTAAAGTTTGAATTTTGTCCCATTTCTTTAATAATGAATCCTGAAACACAAGGGTCATTTAATTAGAACAAGAAGACACTTTTTTAAAATTACTAAAAAACATTAGTGTAAAGAGCGAGGTGTTGAGTAGAAGGTAAGCCTCTTTATATACGTAGTAATTCCTGTTCGTTCTAAGTTTTAATATTGCTCCTTACTTTCAGTTGAAAAAACTTGTTTTTTTTATTTAATGTAACGCCTATAAAACGGATATAAAGAGAAGCAAGTGCGCTTCAGAGCTGCAGGCTAGATGCACCTTCTTATTTAGTAAAGTTTGACTTGCGGAAAATTCTTCCGAGATCTGCAGAACGATGGACTATGAAATTGAAAGTTTTGATCGGGAATTCCCCGGCATAATCTGTCTGCAGAAAGGCAGACATGTTGCACTTTGTTTTTGCTTTAATCATGCAAGGAATCACGACTGACTTAAACAGAGAACCATAAGGTTCTGGGTGCCCCTCCGATACTTTGGCCAACTTCTTAGCCAAAAATCATACATGTTGCGTCTTTTTTTAGCCAGACCGATTCAAGAATTTGTAATCTCTTCAAACCGAGGACCAAAGTGGCCCCAAGATTCCCTGTCCCTTCCCAGTTTCCGATTTTTTTTTTTAATTGATTCAGTAATGTTCCACGTCGTCTAAATTGAGAACCTGCAATGATTTTCAACCAATTTAAATTGAGGCCCTTTATGGTTTGTTCCCCTTCAACACAAGTTGCCCACAGCTTCTTAGCGGATACGTTGCACACCTTCCTTAAGGCGAAATCATGCAAACACTTTCATGTTTATGATTGGAAGTACAAGTAGTACTGTTTTCCTTCAAGCCATAGTCCTTCAATGGAAGATAACAGATTGCATGGGCGACGACACGTGATCGGGCGTGATCTACGACACCTTACCTCTGGATGCTTCGAGGAAGACCAAAGAAAATACACCAATGGAAATTAAACTGGTTTTCAAACAAAGCATATGAAGTTGGCGAGGCATAGATAATATAAATAACAATATTTTCATTAACGGAAGGGAGATGACAGGTGGGTACACAATACTAATTTTCTGAACTGACCAAAAAGAATGACTCAGATTCGTAAACTACCGTTCAATACGTAAAAATGTACCAAGGATTTCCCATGCAAGAAATTTCAAATTTTTAATCGATTTCATTGTTGATTAAATAAGATGTGTTTCAAATGAAAGTAAAGTGAGACATCAAAGCAAGCAGAAATGATCCTGTGCATTAAAGGCATCATATAAACCTATAATTAGGCCTATTGAGAAGGAAACATGTTCTTACTTCATAATGTGCCGACCAAATGCAGTTAACAAATTTTGAAAGCAATTCCACTATACTTTACCCCCAACTTCAACTCTCTAATGTGCAAATATATTGCCCAAGTTATATATTTCGCATCGTTTTGCAACGCGTCACTTCTTTCAATCCGTGTACCTGTAAATTGAATAAACGCTGATGAAATCAAGCTGACGGAAAAATATCCGGAAAATGTGCAATTTGGGCTATGTATTTGCACATTAGGGGGGGGGGGGGTACAGTATTTTTCTGTAATTTTTTCTGCGAATTATAAAGCATGAATTGTTTTCTACGCAAATTTCCTTGTCAATTACTCCAATTCTAAGCTTATACCTAGAGAAGCAGCAGCTCAACTGCCCCCGCCCATGTGTACGAAAAATTCTTGATGCCGGAATTATCTTGCCGTTATCTTGGAAAGTAGGAGAACAAATCTTTTTGCAATCAATTTAGTGTAAACAATACCTGGGGAGTCTTTCCAAACTCATTCCAAGTTCTCCAGCACCACAACGCGCCAGCGTTTATTAGTGAAGAAAAGGCGTTGCTTCTTTCAGGGAGCATAGAGTTTGAAGAGGAGGCGGGTGCGGGACAGGTTCTTCTTCTTTTGAAAAGTCCATTGGTAACCATGTTACTCGTAGGAAACAGTTTTGTATATTCGTTTCAGACTCCCACAAGATAGAATATCTTATGACAGAAGGATCTTAAGGCTAAAGACATAAGGAGCTGACCTGATCTAAAAATCTTTTAAAGGTGGCTAAAATTTTTGTCTTTACCAGTGGAAATCGCCGTTTCAAGTTTTGACCAGTGAAATCAATACGTGCGTGTAGCTACTGTAAAGCATGTGTATTTGGGAGCTTTCTTTTTTGGACAGTACATCTCTTATTTACTAGTCATTTGCCAACTTCAAGATTAAAATCAATGTTAATGTGGTGCTTCCATTATCGACACAACTATGGTATTTGCTCCTACTTAAAAATTTGAGTGAATTGCGGGGTTGAAGTGTGCTGACGTGTTTTGTGTTAATAGCTGGAAAGGCATTTCTTATTTTTGGTTTTGTTTGTTTTCGTCTTGATATTTTATCTCCCGAAAGACTAAATTAAAGGAAGTTCGCTACTTAAGCATTATATCTTACCCACGAAAGAAGTCAAGTTTGGTCAATGCTTTTATTAAGTTTGTTTATAAACTATTATACATCCATGCCATTTTATTTAATTAGCATTAAACAAACTTGACTTTTTAGAAATTCCCATATGGTGCCCAAGTACCGTTTAAACATTGTAAACACAATAAGAAATCATGTTTTGCGATTCATTTATCCATTGCCAATACCTGTTTGGCTTGTTTCCTCTAGTATTTCCTTGTATAGTCTATAGCGGTAAAAAAAAAGTAAGTCAGTATGACAGCACTAGACCCTTAAGGTCCAAACCGGTGGCGCTGATCTCCGTTTCATGGTCCTTCAGTCAGGAAGTGCAATGGGGGGGGGGGGACCAGCCATCTATATCAGTGCATAGGATATAATGAATAAGTACCGAAATTTTAATCTGTAATGTTGAGAAGGAAAGACCCTTAGAGTTCTTAAATTTTTTTTTTATTTTTTTAGGCTTAGTCCCCACTGTCTCAGCTTTAGGCTGGCAGCCACTTTAGAGGATACAACGAATACTATCTTATTGATAAATCACAAAAAGAAATCGCAAAAGGATGGAACTTTGAGGACTCAGCACCTCAATTCTCCTTTACATCCTACATGCCTGATACACATATGACCAATCGTGCTTGTTAAAACACTTGGCATATACGGAATTCAAGCTAAAAAGTCAAAGTCTAGACAGTCTTTAATAAACAAAATCCATCCAAATCTTCAATAATCTAAATCTTTAAAATAAAATCTATCTTTGAGATTTTCTCGAACAATGATGATGGGTCAGAAAAGTTCCTATCTGTTGCTAAGAAAAATACAGATTTTCGGGTGAATCTCATACGGTTGCATAGATTAGATTAAAAATTTATATCAGTGCCAAGTTTATCAGATCAAGTGGGTGGATTAAATCATACCTTTGCGACAGTGTTTCCATTCGACATTGTCCAGAAAGAAGTAAGCAAGCCCAAAAAATAAGTAGATTGGAAGTAGAAACAGTTTCAAATATACTACTCCTACTACTACTAACAACTCACCGCAGCACCAAGCCGTCTAAGGCCAACACAACTAGGCACGCTCCTCCTTCATCCCAATCTATGCAAAGCCTCTCTTTTTACGCCCGCCAAGGAAGTTCCCATTTCCTTTAAATCTTTCTTTATGACGTCCTCCCACCCCAGAAGTGGACGACCTGTTTTCCGTTTAGCCCTAAATGGTTGGCCGGAAAGAACAATCTTCGGAAATCTGTCATCCTTCATCCGCACAACGACCTTTTTTCATTATAAAGCCACTTCAACCTTTTTTCATTTTTTCATCATTCTAATTTTGGTTTGCAAACTTATCTTCCTATTTTTCCAAACTTTTTTGAACTGTGAAAAAACACCCTGAGCCTTGGCTATTCTACTTATAACATCCTCACTGCTCCAACCATCTTTACTAATAATACTACCAAGTTAAAGTGAAACTGTCCACCTGGTCAATCTTTTCGTTACCCAACTTCACCTTTTCATCTTCACTTATTTTTAGCCTTAGTGTCTTAGTCTTTTTAACATTAATTTTCAAACCTATTCTAGCATCCCGAACTCGCAAAACCTCTAAAACTTCATTTAAATATAACTAGAAAATAAGTAGTTTATTCATAAATTGTTTGAAGAATTTGGATAAGAAATTCACCTTTTCAAGGCTCACATAAGGTTTTTCTCTGATAAAAAACTTTAATTGTAAAACCAGCACAAAAACAAAAAGAAACAATATCAGAAGAAATACTTACTAGCAAAGCCAAATGTGATTAGACCAAAAAATGTTTCAAACCCTTCCGACAATAAAGGCGGAATTCACTTAAAAACACTGCTTCACATTTCAAATCTAAAGGGGAAATAGTCATCTGCTTTAGCATTCTGAAACTGTTGCGTCAGATTTAATCCGAATTCAAATTGCTTTTTAAGCAAATCATCAACGAACATGTGGCTGTAACCGCCTTTTCGTTTTATTCCGCACTTCGTTTGAAAGGTAGTGCAAAGGGTGACACTGGCTAGCCGATTGCGCTTTTCCGTCTTAATAGATTTTAAGAGAATAAAGAGTCTTTCTGCTACAACATTTGAAAATGGCAATCAGAAGAAAAATTTGACAGCTTTCAAAACTTTTCCCAAGTTCTTGCGTCCAGTAAGCGTTTTTACACTTGCGACATGTTTCCAGAACACATCTGGGTTAACACTTTTGCAGTCCATGTCATATGGTGGACAATCTAAAGCCAATTCTCGCCACTATCTTTTATTGCTTGCTTTGTTCCATGAAGGAAGTCCAAAGGATGTGAAAAAAGGTTGCTGGGTTTTAGCTTCTCCTGAAAGAGCAAAGACGGATTCACATACTCAACAAACTTGTATATTTCACCTTCAAACGCGAATCTTTTCTGAATTTGTGCTACTGCTACTTTGTAGAATTCTCTGGCCTTACTTTTGACTTTTTCGCTGCTTTCTGCGAATCGGGGATCAGAAATCAAATCCGAAAGGCGGCTTTTGGTGTTCAAAACAAGATAGTTCTGGTCAAGCCTAAAATAATTGTCTTCGCTGACCACGTCTACATCCTTGAGGTTTTTTGGTTCCGAAGATAGGAAGCAGCAAGGAAATTCATGCAAAATGTTTTCACTACAGATTCCACCTGTTTTTGCAACTTGAAAAAAGGCACCTCACCCTGAAAAAGTGTATTGAATTCATTAAGTATTCCAAGAGTATATTCTATACTCTATCCGTACCTTCTGATAGGGATTTCTTAGCGTTGATAAAACCTGGTTGTTACCATGCGGCGGGTCTTCGACTGCTAATTCCGTCCAGGAAAGTGTCAAGGCATTCCATTACTTCATAGGGCCTACTACATTTTGTTTAAAAGAGAGCCATCGTATAGGGTAGAGAGCAACAAACTTTCTTTCCGGAACTTGGGTTTATATTTGAAATTGCTTTTATGCATGTATTCGCTTGGCACTGTGCCTAAAATGGGAAGTTACAGTTTTACAAAGATCCTCTAAGTCCTTTAGGTGGGTTTTTGCAGCCATATTCAGCTCACAAATGGGAAAGATGGAACGAGCACTTCACTATCACAATCCAAGGATACTTGGCTGTGATGAGCGTTGACAAAATGTGGCAATAGCCTGTCATAGAGTTAGTTGTGTCTGCACAAAAGCAGACCCAGCTCCGTAAGTCAACGTCATCCTTTTCCAGCGCTAGCAAACATTGCCTTAGTTTTTCAAATAAGGTCTTCCCTGATGTGTGACCCAAGTGCGTGACGCACCACGTTTGTCACATTCTGTTTGCCCAGAGTATGCCTACTCAGTAGGTCTGGCCCTAGTAGTGACTTTGCTAACTTTGTGAAGTCATTGCATAGGCTCTAAAGCAAATCAAACACTAGAAAGCATGCAATTTTGCTTTCAATCTCCGACAAACGATCTTCAATTGATTTGTCCTGGAAACGAGATCTTGCACATAACATAGTTTGTGCTGAGATCCAGGCTGTCTAACTAGCAAGGTGTGCTGACATTGTGGCATGCTTACGCAAGGCTTCCTTACCCTTAGGGCATCTCAAGTCTTTCTTGCAGCAAATACAGTGTGCCATATCTGAAAACAACATACCAGCAGTATTTCTACCTTGTCTAATTCAACTTCTGAATTTTGTACTGCTCCCCCATTGCTTTCAGTAATTCCGGTCATACATCTTGCTCTTTAGCTCTGATCTGACTGAGTTTTTCAAGCTTTTAAAATTATTCTTTGAGTCCATGCAGTGCTCACTGCTATAAACTTAGGAATATTCCAAAGAATGTTAAAACTAACAGAAGAGTTACATAAAACTAACAGAAGAGTTACATTTTCAAAAGTTTTGAACATACGATTGCTGACATACATTGATTATCTTTAAATTTGTTTTTATATTTTTACACGAAGAATTATAGTTTATTTAAGCTCACTCCAGTATTCATTTTAATTTTGTCCCTTAAATGTTGCAGGGTTTTAGCTCTGATCGGGGATCAGAAATCAAATCCGAAAGGCGGCTTTTGGTGTTCAAAACAAGATAGTTCTGGTCAAGCCTAAAATAATTGTCTTCGCTGACCACGTCTACATCCTTGAGGTTTTTTGGTTCCGAAGATAGGAAGCAGCAAGGAAATTCATGCAAAATGTTTTCACTACAGATTCCACCTGTTTTTGCAACTTGAAAAAAAGGCACCTCACCCTGGAAAAGTGTATTGAATTCATTAAGTATTCCAAGAGCATTTTCTACACTCTATCCGTACCTTCTGATAGGGATTTCTTAGCGTTGATAAAACCTGGTTGTTACCATGCGACGGGTCTTCGACTGCTAATTCCGTCCAGGAAAGTGTCAAGGCATTCCATTACTTCATAGGGCCTACTACATTTTGTTTAAAAGAGAGCCATCGTATAGGGTAGAGAGCAACAAACTTTCTTTCCGGAACTTGGGTTTATATTTGAAATTGCTTTTATGCATGTATTCGCTTGGCACTGTGCCTAAAATGGGAAGTTACAGTTTTACAAAGAACCTCTAAGTCCTTTAGGTGGGTTTTTGCAGCCATATTCAGCACACAAATGGGAAAGATGGAACGAGCACTTCACTATCACAATCCAAGGATACTTGGCTGTGATGAGCGTTGACAAAATGTGGCAATAGCCTGTCATAGAGTTAGTTGTGTCTGCACAAAAGCAGACCCAGCTCCGTAAGTCAACGTCATCCTTTTCCAGCGCTAGCAAACATTGCCTTAGTTTTTCAAATAAGGTCTTCCCTGATGTGTGACCCAAGTGCCTGACGCACCACGTTTGTCACATTCTGTTTGCCCAGAGTATGCCTACTCAGTAGGTCTGGCCCTAGTAGTGACTTTGCTAACTTTGTGAAGTCGTTGCATAGGCTCTAAAGCAAATCAAACACTAGAAAGCATGCAATTTTGCTTTCAATCTCCGACAAACGATCTTCAATTGATTTGTCCTGGAAACGAGATCTTGCACATAACATAGTTTGTGCTGAGATCCAGGCTGTCTAACTAGCAAGGTGTGCTGACATTGTGGCATGCTTACGCAAGGCTTCCTTACCCTTAGGGCATCTCAAGTCTTTCTTGCAGCAAATACAGTGTGCCATATCTGAAAACAACATACCAGCAGTATTTCTACCTTGTCTAATTCAACTTCTGAATTTTGTACTGCTCCCCCATTGCTTTCAGTAATTCCGGTCATACATCTTGCTCTTTAGCTCTGATCTGACTGAGTTTTTCAAGCTTTTTAAATTATTCTTTGAGTCCATGCAGTACTCACTGCTATAAACTTAGGAATATTCCAAAGAATGTTAAAACTAACAGAAGAGTTACATAAAACTAACAGAAGAGTTACATTTTCAAAAGTTTTGAACATACGATTGCTGACATACATTGATTATCTTTAAATTTGTTTTTATATTTTTACACGAAGAATTATAGTTTATTTAAGCTCACTCCAGTATTCATTTTAATTTTGTCCCTTAAATGTTCCTTAAAGGTGTGGTCTAGGAATTTAGCCAAATTTGAATAAATTAGTAAATCTTCAAAGCCCTCTTTAACAGGTCAGAAGAGATATGCTAATTTTTTTTAAGAGTCCAGTTCAAATTCGATGGACTAGGGAATTTTAAGGTTAAAAAGCGATAAACTTTAGTTAGAATATTAGGTGAATAACATTAAATAATAAAACATCTGGAAAATATATCTTGACGAGAGTATCTTGGTATCTTGGTGTAAATTGAGGCCACGGATTACAGCTGGTGATGCGTGAAATTCTGTGATACAGCAATTTTGTATGAAATTATGCTGGTATTAAGACTATGTGAACAGATTCTCCTTTAAGGAACAAGGATAAGTGTATTTTCCCTTTGAGTCCAGTACTCATATCTAGGCTACCCCCTCCCCTTTTTCCTTGGTTCTTTTCTATTTTAATTGTTACCTTTACCGCATTTTTTCCTTTTCAGTGTTATAATTAGTTTTAGTGTGTTTTTTAAGCTTATTTTTTTATTTTTCTTTATGAAGGTGATTGGACTGGAAGTGTCCTCGGATGATGAGATTGGTTCAGTGTCACTTTTGGACGAAGAAACTCCAGAAAGGAATCATCCACCTAGTCATTCTTTAACCATAGATATTCCTGAAAGGAGCTGCGATCATTCAGACTTCCTGTAAGCCTTTTTCCTTTCTCCTTATCTTATCCATTTAAATATAAAAAAGATAGAATGTTGCACTTCCGTTTATTCAATATTTATAGGTGTCCGCGGTAAGGTGAAAGTTTTAAATATTAAAGAACGGATTTCTTCCCTTAGATAGATCCAAAGAAAAAAAACAACCAAACTTGAGAATATTGCACTTATGACAACATAAAATGGCACTAGCTGGAATCATTTCGAAATGCATTTAATATTAGTACCACAATAGTTATAGCGTACAAAGCAAAAAAAAAAAAAATGGAGAGCTTTAGGTTTTTGTTGGAAACCATATATGGTGGCGGTGGCGCCCATATATTTTACGAGCAACCCCTTCGTATAAAAGAGATGGTGATAGAAACTTGGGAGAAAATCTGTCGATTGGAACTGGAAATAGCAAGTTATAAAAATTTTTTTTTAAAGTAAACAAAAATTTGAGGGTAATTAGCACTCTTTACTTCTCAACACTGATTTAAATTAAAATTAAATTGTCCAAGTATAATTAAAGGGGTCAATAAACACGACTTCAGGGACGACGCCCCCCACAGCCATTGAGACAGATTGTAAATAGTTTAACTTTTTCAGTTTTCGCATATAGTTTCAATTTTTATAAGGGGGTATATATTGGGAAAAGGGGGATGCTGAGAAAAAGGAATGATATGTAAGTTCTCATATCCCCTCAACCCAAAATCAAATAAAAATTGAAAGGATAATTTAGGAATAGTTCCACTTTTGGTTTGATCTCTTTCTCGTATATTTTTGTTGCTTTTACGGGTATTTGAATTTTGCAACTTCAAAGTATTTCCTTCAAAATATTTCTAATTATCGTCCAAGTACACATTTGACGGCAAATACTTCGTTTTAAATCTAGATATTAAAAATAATGCAGCATATTGTATAATTTAATCTTTCAGGTACTGGTTGCTTCAGGAACCAGGACCAATCAAATAAATGATAAATCATGTTCAAAATGTAATTGATTAACATATTTATTTCTAAATGACTCTTAATATATAATGATTAAATTGTGACAGTAAAACTATATTAAAAACCGCAGATACTTGCCCACATTTCATACCTCAAAGCTCAACCACACAACACATTTGCTTTTTCTTATCACGTGTGTGATTTACTTGATGGACATTCGAGCACTTGAGAGAATTCCTTCTAATAAAAATCCCGTTTGAAGGGTTTCTCACATGTATGTACTATTTATTTGTTTATGCTTGTTCAAGTGGACCACTTGATAAAAGCATTTCTTACACACATCACATTTAAACGGTATTTCCCCTGTGTGCGTTCTTTGATGTTGAATCAAATTGCCGTCATCAGAAAAGCATTTGTTACATACATCACGGTTTTCACCTGTATGCAGTTTTTATGCTTGTTTAAATGGTAAGATCGAGAAAAGCATGTTACATGCATTACATTTAAGGGGTTTTTCACCCGTGTGTACTCTCTGGTAATCCAATTGTGAGATCGAGAAAACCATTTGTTATATGCATCACATTGAAAGGATTTTTCGCCGGTATGTACTTTCTGGTCTTTAATCAAATCGCCGTATTCCGAAAAGCATTTGTTACAAACATCACATTTAAACAGTTTTTCACCTGTTTGTACTTTCTGGTGGTTAATCAAATGGTTTGATTGGGAAATGCCTTTTTTACACAGATCACATTTGAACGGTTTTTCATCTGTATGTACTCTCTCGTCCTTAATCAAATCACAAGATTGAGAAGAGCGTTTGCTATATGCATTGCATTTAAATGGCTTCGCACCTCTGTGCATTCTTTGGTGGACAATCAACTCGCTTGATGTCGGAAAGCATTTGCTATATGCATTGCATTTGAATGATTTTTCACTGATGGCAGCTGCTACCTTTTCTATAACCTTCACTCAGCTTTTTCAGCACAACGATTGGTTTTGGGCCAAAGATTGTATGTTACTTAATCCATAAGATCTGTCCAAGGTAGAGCGTCTCCTCTCTACAGAAAAGAAACTATTTTATTACAATTAAATAAAAATAAGAAAAGAGGCAGTGTAAAAATTATAAATGTAAACGTGAGATTTCAACAACTATTCCCTAATTGGGATCTATTTTACTTAATAGTTGTAGATTAAATAAGAAAAAAAAGAAAAATAATACCATCATATTAGTTACATTTCACACAGTAAGTAGAGTTGAATTAAAAGAAAAATCTTCGGGATCACACTTGAAACTTCAAAGAGTCATACAGTGTTGTATAAAAAAAAATATTATATGCTTCAATTGGTATTGCCAAGTTAATATCTTCTTCTATCCTTTAGTCCTAGTTTAATTTATATTAACTTTAAAATTAGTTTGTTCTGAAATGAGCGAAAAGTGAACTTAATATACAAAGAATGCCCCGCTACTCCCTTTTATGTTGCTTTTGGAATAGACCTGGGTTTTAAGGGAAAATGTATTCAGCTTTCTATTCAGCAAACAAAAAATATTTCATGGGCAGCACAGTAGTGTTGCTCATGAAAAGAGCCGTCACAGTGTGTTGTTCTTTTTTCACCAAGGCACTTATTGAAGTAAATACTGGGAAAACATCAGACGGGGGCTCATTCTATCGGAAATTTAAACTTTGAGTGTTCTTTTTAAGAGTCAGAGGTGATTTGAACACAATCAGCCCTCCTCTCCCAGAACTTTTTTCCCGAGACCTTCTATTTAAATTTTGAAACAGGCATCTTGTTTAGCATATTTGAAAGCCCCAATAAGCATGTTTCTGGGAATTGCACCCTCCCCCCCCCCCCCACAGTCTTTTGGACAAAATTGCTCTGATCGTGTTCGATTTAATATAGTTGTTTATTTTTTTGAAGACTTTTTTTGTGGAAAGAACATTTTTCAAACTAATTCATAATAAACAGCATTCCTCTGTTGAATGTAGATACTACATATTATTCTGAATCAGGGTCAATTTCGACCACCGTATATAAATAATGTAATATATTATATTTATATACAGTGATTTCTACTAAACTAAATATTAGTGTCCACTTTGGCAACTAAATTAAAAACAGAGAACTCATCCCAACGATAAGATGAAACATTTTCAACGCATTCTAAGGAAAACCAGCAATGGATTAACAGATGTCATCATTAGGATCACAAGCATTAAATACATTAGAAACACTCGAAAACCAAGAATCAACTTCAAATTTTTACTAAAATTATCATTTATTACTGTAATTAATTAAAAAACTTTTCCTACAAAATAAGTTTTCAAAGAAAAGTAAAGAACTCCATTCAACAAAAGATGAGTAAAAATAAAATCAAATAATCTACCAAGCGTGAAACTACCACAAATCAGCATTAATAAATAAATAAAAATCAAACTTAACAGAAATCACAATAAATAACCGAGTCAAACTCAAAACAAGGAGAAATTAACATGAGTAGGGCTCAAAACCCCTATGTATTCCCTAAGCCAGGACATAATATGCAGTTTACTGAAAAAATATAAATGTTTTACTTTTATAACTTTAATAAATCAAATAATATTAACATTTTGATTACTAAATATCAGCATATGTATATTAAACTGACAATGCTCATTCATTAGTATTTTCTTCAGTAAAGTGCAAATTGTTCTGGCCTTGGGAAGGCATAGGGGGTTTTGAATCCTACTCATAAAATTTCTGCTCGTTTTGAGTTTGACTCGGTTATTTATTGTAATTTCTGTCCAGTTTGTGTTTCATTCATTTATCAGTGCTGATTTGTGGTTGTTTCACACCTGGTGGATTGTTTGATTTTATTTTTGCTCATTCTGTACTTTTCTTTGAAAAACTTATTTTGTGGAAAAAGTTTGTTAATTAATTTCTGTTCGTTTTATACTAACATAGCCTTTTCAGAGAAATAGAAAATAATTCTTTAAATATTTTCGTCTTTTTTAAGATTGTATGTTTTGCCGTGCTGTTTGTATGGTGGCTAAAAATTTTGAAGCCTGTTTTGAAGTTTTTACGACAACGCCTTCTATAAAACCTTATATGCCCCCAGGGGATAACTTTAAACTCTTGCCCTGAGGGTTGTGGGGAGTGTCCTCCTCAAAAAAATATTTTCTATCTGGAAATCAACTATGCTGAACAAAATGGATATCTCAAAATTTTGGTTTGATGTGTTTGGGGTAATCTTGGGCGCGAAGGGGGGGGGGCTAGTTGCCCTCCAATCATTTTCGACTATTAAATAGGGCACTAGCCACTCCAATTTCCAATAGAATGAACCCTTTTCGAAGTTTCTACAACAACTCCTCCGATACGAAGTGCCCGGGTATGGAGAAAAAAAGCAAATCATTAACGACCATGTGGCTGTAACCGCCTTTTCGTTTTATTCCGCACTTCGTTTGAAGGGTAGTGCAAAGGGTGACACTGGCTAGCGGATTGCGCTTTTCCATCTTATTAGATTTTAAGAGACTAAAGAGTCTTTCTGCTACAACATTTGAAAATGGCAATGAGAAGAAAAATTTGACAGCTTTCAAAACTTTTCCCAAGTTCTTGCGTCCAGTAAGCGTTTTTACACTTGCGACATGTTTCCAGAACACATCTGGGTTAACACTTTTGCAGTCCATGTCATATGGTGGGCAATCTAAAGCAAATTCTCGCCACTATCTTTTATTGCTTGCTTTGTTCCATGAAGGAAGTCCAAAGGATGTGAAAAAAGGTTGCTGGGTTTTAGCTTCTCCTGAAAGAGCAAAGACGGATTCACATACACAACAAACTTGTATATTTCACCTTCAAACGCGAATCTTTTCTGAATTTGCGCTAGTGCTACTTTGTAGAATGCTCTGGCCTTACTTTTGACTTTCTCGCTGCTTTCTGTGAATTGGGGATCAGAAATCAAATCCGAAAGGCGGCTTTTGGCGTTCAAACCAAGATACTTCTGGTCAAGCCTAAGGTAATTATCTTCCCTGACCACGTCTAAATCCTTGAGGTTTTTTGGTTCCGAAAGTAGGAAGCAGCAAGGAAATTCATGCAAAATGTTTTCACTACAGATTCCACTTGTTTTTGCAACTTGAAAAAAGGCACCTCACCCTGAAAAAGTGTATTGAATTCATTAAGTATTCCAAGAGCGTATTCTACACTCTATCCGTACCTTCTGATAGGGATTTCTTAGCGTTGATAAAACCTGGTTGTTACCATGCAGCGGGTCTTCAACTGCTAATTCCGTCCAGGAAAGTGTCAAGGCATTCCATTACTTCATAGGGCCTATTACAGTTTGTTTAAAAGAGAGCCATCGTGTAGGATTGAGAGCAACAAACTTTCTTTCAGGAACTGGGGTTAATATTTGAAATTGCTTTTATGCATGTATTCGCTTGGCACTGTGCCTAAAATGGGAAGTTACAGTTCGACAAAGATCCTCTAAGTTCTTTAGGTGGCTTTTTGCAGCCATATTCAGCTCACAAATGCGAAAGATGGCACGAGCACTTCACTATCACAATCCAAGGATACTTGGCTGTGATGAACGTTAGTTGTGTTTGCACAAAAGCGGACCCAGTTCCGTAAGTCAACGTCATCCTTTTCCAGCACTAGCAAACATTGGCTTAGTTTGTCAAATACTGTCTTCCCTGAAGTGTGACCCAAGTGCGTGACGTACCACGTTTGTCACATTCTGTTTGCCCAGAGTATGCCAACTCAGTAGGTCTGGCCCTAGTAGTGACTTTGCTAACTTTGTGAAGTCGTTGCATAGGCTCTAAAGCAAATCAAACACTAGAAAGCATGCAATTTTGCTTTCAATCTCCGACAAACGATCTTCAATTGATTTGTCCTGGAAGTGAGATCTTGCACATAACATAGTTTGTGCTGAGATCCAGGCTGTCTAACTAGCAAGGTGTGCTGACATTGTGGCATGCTTCCGCAAGGCTGCCTTACCCTTAGAGCATCTCAATTCTTTCTTGCAGCAAATACAGTCTGCCATATCTGAAAAAAACATACCAGCAGTATTTCTACCTTGTCTAATCCAGCTGCTGAATTTTGTACTGCTCCCCCATTGTTTTCAGTAATTCTGAACATATATCTTGCTCTTTAGCTTTGATCTGACTGAGTTTTTCAAGCTTTTTAAATTATTCTTTGAGTCCATGCAGTACTCACTGCTATAAACTTAGGAATATTCCAAAGAATGTTAAAACTAACAGAAGAGTTACATAAAACTCACAGAAGAGTTACATTTTCAAAAGTTTTGAACATACGATTGCTGACATACATTGATTATCTGTCAATTTGTTCTTATATTTTCACACGAAGAATTATAGTTGATTTAAGCTCACTCCAGTATTTATTATAATTTTGTCCCTTAAATGTTCCTTAAAGGTGTGCTCTAGGAATTTAACCAAATTTGAATAAATTAGTAAATCTTTAAAGCCGTCATTACCAGGTCAGCAGAGATATGCTAATTTTTTTAAGAGTCCAGTTTAAATTCGATGGACTTGGGAATTTTAAGTTTAAAAAGCGATAAACTTGAGTTAGAATATTAGGTGAATAACATTAAATAATAAAACATCTGGAAAATATATCTTGACGAGAGTATCTTGGTGTATCTTGGTGTAAATTGAGGCCACGGTTTACAGCTGGTGATGCGTGAAATTCTGTGATACAGCAATTTTTTTATGAAATTATGCTGGCATTAAGACTATATGAACAGATTCTCCTTTAAGGAACAAGGATAAGTGTATTTTCCCTTCGAGTCCAGTATTCATATGTAGGCTACCCCCTCCCCTTTTTCCTTGGTTTTCTCCTATTTTTAATTGTTACTTTTACCTCATTTTCACCTAATTTTTTTCCTTTTAAGTGTTTATAATTAGTTTTAGTTTGTTTTTTAAGCTTATTTTTATTTTTCTTTATGAAGGTGATTGGACTGGAAGTGTCCTCGGATGATGAGATTGGTTCAGTGTCACTTTTGGACGAAGAAACTCCAGAAAAGAATCATCCACCTAGTCTTTCTTTAACCATAGATATTCCTGAAAGGAGCTGCGATCATTCAGACTTCCTGTAAGCCTTTTTCCTTTCTCCTGGTCTTATCCATTTAAATATAAAAAAAGGTAGAATGTTGCACTTTCGTTTATTCAATATTTATAGGTGTCCGCGGTAAGGTGAAAGTGTTAAATGTTAAAGAACGGATTTCTTCCCTTAGATAGATCCAAAGAAAAAAACCAAACTTGAGAATATTGCACGTACGTCAACATAAAATGGCACTAGCTGGAATCATTTCGAAATGACTTTAATATTAGTACCACAATAGTTATAGCGTACAAAGCAAAAAAAAAAAAAATGGAGAGCTTTAGGTTTTTGTTGGAAACCATAGATGGTGGCGGTGGCGCCCATATATTTTACGAGCAACCCCTTCGTATAAAAGAGATGGTGATAGAAACTTGGGAGAAAATCAGTCGATTGGAACTGGAAATAGCAAGTTATAAATTTTTTTTTAAAATAAACAAAAATTTGAGGGTAATTAGCACTATTCACTTCTCAACAATGATTCAAATTAAAATTAAATAATTGTCCAAGTATAATTAAAGGGGTCAATAAACACGACTTCAGGGACGACGCCCCCCACAGCCATTGAGACAGATTGTAAATAGTTTAACTTTTTCAGTTTTCGCATATAGTTTCAATTATTCTAAGGGGGTATATATTGGGAAAAGGTGGATGCTGGTAAAAAGGAATGATATGTAAGTTCTCATATCCCCTCTACCCAAATTCAAATAAAAATTGAAAGGATAATTTGGGAATAGTTTCACTTTTGGTTTGATCTCTTTCTCGTATATTTTTGTTGCTTTTACGAGTATTTGGATTTTGCACCTTCTAAGTATTTTCTTCAAAATATTTCTAATTATCATCCAAGTACACATTTGACGGCAAATACTTCGTTTTAAATTTAGATATTAAAAATAATACAGCGTGTTGTATAATTTAATCTTTCAGGTACTGGTTGCTTCAGGAACCAGGACCAATCAAATAAATGATAAATCATGTTCAAAATGTAATTGATTAACATATTTATTTCTAAATGACTCTTAATATATAATGATTAAATTTGGACAGTAAAACTATAATAAAAACCGCAGATACTTGCCCACATTTCATACCTCAAAGCTTTAACCACACAACACACCTCAAAATTTGCTTTTTCTTATCACGTGTGTGATTTACTTGATGGACATTCGAGCACTTGAGAGAATTCCTTCTAATGAATATCCCGTTTGAAGGGTTTCTCACCTGTATGTACTATGTAGTTGTTAATGCTTGTTCAAATGGACCACTTGATAAAAGCATTTCTTACACACATCACATTTAAACGGTATTTCCCCTGTGTGCGTTCTTTGATGTTGAATCAAATTGCCGTCATCAGAAAAGCATTTGTTACATACATCACGGTTTTCACCTGTATGTAGTTTTTTATGCTTGTTAAAATGGTGAGATAAAGAAAAGCATTTGTTACAAACATCACATTTGAACAGTTTTTCCCCTGTTTGTACTTTCTGGTGGTTAATCAAATGGTTTGATTGGGAAAAGCCTTGTTTAAACAGATCACATTTGAACGGTTTTTCATCTGTATGTACTCTCTCGTCCTTAATCAAATCACAAGATTGAGAAGAGCGTTTGCTACATACATTGCATTTAAATGGCTTCGTACCTGTGTGCATTCTTTGGTGGACAATCAATTCGCTTGATTTCGGAAAGCATTTGCTATATGCATTACATTTGAATGATTTTTCACTGATGGCAGCTGCTACCTTTTCTATAACCTTCTCTCAGCTTTTTCAGCACAACGATTGGTTTTGGGCCAAAGATTGTATGTTACTTAATCCATCAGATCTGTCCAAGGTACAGCGTCTCCTCTATACAGAAAAGAAACTGATTTATCACAATTAAATAAAATTAAGAAAAGAGACAGTATAACAATTATAAATGTAAACGTGAGATTTGAACAACTATTCCCTAATTGGGATCTATTTTACCTAATAGTTGTACATTAAATAAGAAAAAAAAGAAAAATAATACCATCATATTAGTTACATTTCACATAGTAAGTTGAGTTGAATTAGAAGAAAAATCTTCGCGATCACACTTGAAACTTCAAAGAGTCATACAGTGTTGTATAAAAAAAAATATTATATGCTTCAATTGGTATTGCCAAGTTAATATCTTCTTCTATCCTGTAGTCCTAGTTTAATTTATATTAACTTTAAAATTAGTTTGTTCTGAAATGAGCGAAAAGTGAACTTAATATACAAAGAATGCCCCGCTACTCCCTTTTATGTTGCTTTTGGAATAGACCTGGGTTTTAAGTGAAAATGTATTCAGCTTTCTATTCAGCAAACAAAAAATATTTCATGGGCAGCACAGTAGTGTTGCTCATGAAAAGAGCCGTCACAGTGTGTTGTTCTTTTTTCACCAAGGCACTTATTGAAGTAAATACTGGGAAAACATCAGACGGGGGCTCATTCTATCGGAAATTTAAACTTTGAGTGTTCTTTTTAAGAGTCAGAGGTGATTTGAACACAATCAGCCCTCCTCTCCCAGAACTTTTTTCCCGAGACCTTCTATTTAAATTTTGAAACAGGCATCTTGTTTAGCATATTTGAAAGCCCCAATAAGCATGTTTATGGGAATTGCACCCTCCCCCCCCCCACAGTCTTTTGGACAAAATTGCTCTGATCGTGTTCGATTTAATATAGTTGTTTATTTTTTTGAAGACTTTTTTTGTGGAAAGAACATTTTTCAAACTAATTCATAATAAACAGCATTCCTCTGTTGAATGTAGATACTACATATTATTCTGAATCAGGGTCAATTTCGACCACCGTATATAAATAATGTAATATATTATATTTATATACAGTGATTTCTACTAAACTAAATATTAGTGTCCACTTTGGCAACTAAATTAAAAACAGAGAACTCATCCCAACGATAAGATGAAACATTTTCAACGCATTCTAAGGAAAACCAGCAATGGATTAACAGATGTCATCATTAGGATCACAAGCATTAAATACATTAGAAACACTCGAAAACCAAGAATCAACTTCAAATTTTTACTAAAATTATCATTTATTACTGTAATTAATTAAAAAACTTTTCCTACAAAATAAGTTTTCAAAGAAAAGTAAAGAACTCCATTCAACAAAAGATGAGTAAAAATAAAATCAAATAATCTACCAAGCGTGAAACTACCACAAATCAGCATTAATAAATAAATAAAAATCAAACCGAACAGAAATTACAATAAATAACCGAGTCAAACTCAAAACAAGGAGAAATTAACATGAGTAGGGCTCAAAACCCCTATGTATTCCCTAAGCCAGGACATAATATGCAGTTTACTGAAAAAATATAAATGTTTTACTTTTATAACTTTAATAAATCAAATAATATTAACATTTTGATTGCTAAATATCAGCATATGTATATTAAACTGACAATGCTCATTCATTAGTATTTACTTCAGTAAAGTGCAAATTGTTCTGGCCTTGGGAAGGCATAGGAGGTTTTGAATCCTACTCATAAAATTTCTGCTCGTTTTGAGTTTGACTCGGTTATTTATTGTAATTTCTGTCCGGTTTGTGTTTCATTCATTTTTCAGTGCTGATTTGTGGTTGTTTCACGCCTGGTAGATTGTTTGATTTTATTTTTGCTCATTCTGTACTTTTCTTTGAAAACCTTATTTTGTGGAAAAAGTTTGTTAATTAATTTCTGTTCGTTTTATACTAACATAGCCTTTTCAGAGAAATAGAAAATAATTCTTTAAATATTTTCGTCTTTTTTAAGATTTTATGTTTTGCCGTGCTGTTTGTATGGTGGAGAAAAATTTTGGAGCCTGTTTTGAAGTTTCTACGACAACGCCTTCTATTAAACCTTATATGCCCCCAGGGGATAACTTTAAACTCTTGCCCTGAGGGTTGTGGGGAGTGTCCTCCTCAAAAAAATACTTTCTATCTGGAAATCAACAATGCTGAACAAAGTGGATATCTCAAAATTTTGATTTGATGTGTTTGGGGTAATCTTGGGCACGAAGGGGGGGGGGGGGCTAGTTGCCCTCCAATCATTTTCGACTATTAAATAGGGCAAGATAGTTCTGGTCAAGCCTAAGGTAATTATCTTCCCTGACCACGTCTACATCCTTGAGGTTTTTTTGGTTCCGAAAGTAGGAAGCAGCAAGGAAATTCATGCAAAATGTTTTCACTACAGATTCCACTTGTTTTTGCAACTTGAAAAAAGGCACCTCACCCTGAAAAAGTGTATTGAATTCATTAAGTATTCCAAGAGCGTATTCTACACTCTATCCGTACCTTCTGATAGGGATTTCTTAGCGTTGATAAAACCTGGTTGTTACCATGCAGCGGGTCTTCAACTGCTAATTCCGTCCAGGAAAGTGTCAAGGCATTCCATTACTTCATAGGGCCTATTACAATTTGTTTAAAAGAGAGCCATCGTGTAGGATTGAGAGCAACAAACTTTCTTTCAGGAACTGGGGTTAATATTTGAAATTGCTTTTATGCATGTATTCGCTTGGCACTGTGCCTAAAATGGAAAGTTACAGTTCGACAAAGATCCTCTAAGTTCTTTAGGTGGCTTTTTGCAGCCATATTCAGCTCACAAATGCGAAAGATGGCACGAGCACTTCACTATCACAATCCAAGGATACTTGGCTGTGATGAACATTAGTTGTGTTTGCACAAAAGCGGACCCAGTTCCGTAAGTCAACGTCATCCTTTTCCAGCACTAGCAAACATTGGCTTAGTTTGTCAAATACTGTCTTCCCTGAAGTGTGACCCAAGTGCGTGACGCACCACGTTTGTCACATTCTGTTTGCCCAGAGTATGCCTACTCAGTAGGTCTGGCCCTAGTAGTGACTTTGCTAACTTTGTGAAGTCGTTGCATAGGCTCTAAAGCAAATCAAACACTAGAAAGCATGCAATTTTGCTTTCAATCTCCGACAAACGATCTTCAATTGATTTGTCCTGGAAGTGAGATCTTGCACATAACATAGTTTGTGCTGAGATCCAGGCTGTCTAACTAGCAAGGTGTGCTGACATTGTGGCATGCTTCCGCAAGGCTGCCTTACCCTTAGAGCATCTCAATTCTTTCTTGCAGCAAATACAGTCTGCCATATCTGAAAAAAACATACCAGCAGTTTTCTACCTTGTCTAATCCAACTGCTGAATTTTGTACTGCTCCCCCATTGTTTTCAGTAATTCTGAACATATATCTTGCTCTTTAGCTTTGATCTGACTGAGTTTTTCAAGCTTTTTAAATTATTCTTTGAGTCCATGCAGTACTCACTGCTATAAACTTAGGAATATTCCAAAGAATGTTAAAACTAACAGAAGAGTTACATAAAACTAACAGAAGAGTTACATTTTCAAAAGTTTTGAACATACGATTGCTGACATACATTGATTATCTGTCAATTTGTTCTTATATTTTCACACGAAGAATTATAGTTGATTTAAGCTCACTCCAGTATTTATTATAATTTTGTCCCTTAAATGTTCCTTAAAGGTGTGCTCTAGGAATTTAACCAAATTTGAATAAATTAGTAAATCTTTAAAGCCGTCATTACCAGGTCAGCAGAGATATGCTAAATTTTTTTAAGAGTCTAGTTCAAATTCGATGGACTAGGGAATTTTAAGTTTAAAAAGCGATAAACTTGAGTTAGAATATTAGGTGAATAACATTAAATAATAAAACATCTGGAAAATATATCTTGACGAGAGTATCTTGGTGTAAATTGAGGCCACGGTTTACAGCTGGTGATGCGTGAAATTCTGTGATACAGCAATTTTTTTATGAAATTATGCTGGTATTAAGACTATATGAACAGATTCTCCTTTAAGGAACAAGGATAAGTGTATTTTCCCTTTGAGTCCAGTATTCATATGTAGGCTACCCCCTCCCCGTTGTCCTTGGTTGTCTCCTATTTTTAATTGTTACTTTTACCTCATTTTCACCTAATTTTTTTCCTTTTAAGTGTTTATAATTAGTTTTAGTTTGTTTTTTAAGCTTATTTTTATTTTTCTTTATGAAGGTGATTGGACTGGAAGTGTCCTCGGATGATGAGATTGGTTCAGTGTCACTTTTGGACGAAGAAACTCCAGAAAAGAATCATCCACCTAGTCTTTCTTTAACCATAGATATTCCTGAAAGGAGCTGCGATCATTCAGACTTCCTGTAAGCCTTTTTCCTTTCTCCTGGTCTTATCCATTTAAATATAAAAAAAGGTAGAATGTTGCACTTTCGTTTATTCAATATTTATAGGTGTCCGCGGTAAGGTGAAAGTGTTAAATGTTAAAGAACGGATTTCTTCCCTTAGATAGATCCAAAGAAAAAAACCAAACTTGAGAATATTGCACTTACGTAAACATAAAATGGCACTAGCTGGAATCATTTCGAAATGACTTTAATATTAGTACCACAATAGTTATAGCGTACAAAGCAAAAAAAAAAAAAAATGGAGAGCTTTAGGTTTTTGTTGGAAACCATAGATGGTGGCGCCCATATATTTTACGAGCAGCCCCTTCGTATAAAAGAGATGGTGATAGAAACTTGGGAGAAAATCAGTCGATTGGAACTGGAAATAGCAAGTTATAAATTTTTTTTTAAAGTAAACAAAAATTTGAGGGTAATTAGCACTCTTTACTTCTCAACACTGATTCAAATTAAAATTAAATTGTCCAAGTATAATTAAAAGGGTCAATAAACACGACTTCAGGGACGACACCCCCACAGCCATTGAGACAGGTTGTAAATAGTTTAACTTTTTCAGTTTTCACATATAGTTGCGATTATTCTAAGGGGGTAGATATTGAGAAAAGGTGGATGCTGGGAAAAAGGAATGATATGTAAGTTCTCATATCCCCTCTACCCAAATTCAAATAAAAATTGAAAGGATAATTTGGGAATAGTTTCACTTTTGGTTTGATCTCTTTCTCGTATATTTTTGTTGCTTTTACGAGTATTTGGATTTTGCACCTTCTAAGTATTTTCTTCAAAATATTTCTAATTATCATCCAAGTACACATTTGACGGCAAATACTTCGTTTTAAATTTACATATTAAAAATAATACAGCGTATTGTATAATTTAATCTTTCAGGTACTGGTTGCTTCAGGAACCAGGACCAATCAAATAAATGATAAATCATGTTCAAAATGTAATTGATTAACATATTTATTTCTAAATGACTCTTAATATATAATGATTAAATTTGGACAGTAAAACTATACTAAAAACCGCAGATACTTGCCCACATTTCATCCCTCAAAGCTTTAACCACACAACACACCTCAAAATTTGCTTTTTCTTATCACGTGTGTGATTTACTTGATGGACATTCGAGCACTTGAGAGAATTCCTTCTAATGAATATCCCGTTTGAAGGGTTTCTCACCTGTATGTACTATGTAGTTGTTAATGCTTGTTCAAATGGACCACTTGATAAAAGCATTTCTTACACACATCACATTTAAACGGTATTTCCCCTGTGTGCGTTCTTTGATGTTGAATCAAATTGCCGTCATCAGAAAAGCATTTGTTACATACATCACGGTTTTCACCTATATGTAGTTTTTTATGCTTGTTCAAATGGTGAGATAAAGAAAAGCATTTGTTACACACATCACATTTAAACAGTTCTTCACCTGTATGTACTTTATGGTGGTTAATCAAATGGTTTGATTGGTAAAAGCCTTTTTTACACAGATCACATTTGAACGGTTTTTCACCTGTATGCACTCTCTCGTCTTTAATCAAATCACAAGATTGAGAAAAGCATTTGCTATATGCATTTCATTTAACTAGCGTCGCACCTCTATGCAGTCCTTGTTGCACACTTAACTCGCTTGATGTCGGAAAGCATTTGCTATATGCATTGCATTTAAATGGTTTTTCACGGATGGCAGCTGCTACCTTTTCTATAACCTTCACTCAGCTTTTTCAGCACAACGATTGGTTTTGGGCCAAAGATTGTATGTTACTTAATCCATAAGATCTGTCCAAGGTAGAGCGTCTCCTCTCTACAGAAAAGAAACTGATTTATTACAATTAAATAAAAATAAGAAAAGAGGCAGTGTAAAAATTATAAATGTAAACGTGAGATTTCAACAACTATTCCCTAATTGGGATCTATTTTACCTAATAGTTGTAGATTAAATAAGAAAAAAAAAGAAAAATCTTCGGGATCACACTTGAAACTTCAAAGAGTCATACAGTGTTATATAAAAAAAAGTATTATTTGCTTCAATTGGTAGTGCCAAGTTAATATCTTCTTCTATCCTTTAGTCCTAGTTTAATTTATATTAACTTTAAAATTAGTTTGTTCTGAAATGAGCGAAAAGTGAACTTAATTTACAAAGAATGCCCCGCTACTCCCTTTTATGTTGCTTTTGGAATAGACCTGGGTTTAAGTGAAAATGTATTCAGCTTTCTATTCAGCAAACAAAAAATATTTCATGGGCAGCACAGTAGTGCTGCTCATGAAAAGAGCCGTCACAATGTGTTGTTCTTTTTTCACCGAGGCACTTATTGAAGTAAATACTGGGAAAACAATCAGACGGGGGCTCATTCTATCGGAAATTTAAACTTTGAGTGTTCTTTTTAAGAGTCAGAGGTGATTTGGACACAATCAGCCCTCCTCTCCCAGAACTTTTTTCCCGAGACCTTCTATTTAAATGTTGAAACAGGCATCTTATTTAGCATATTTTAAAGCCCCAATAAGCATGTTTCTGGGAATTGCCCCCCCCCCCCCCACAGTCTTTTGGACAAAATTGCTCTGATCGTGTTCGATTTAATATAGTTGTTTATTTTTTTTGAAGACATTTTGTGGAAAGAACATTTTTTCAAACTAATTCATAATAAACAGCATTCCTCTGTTGAATGTAGATACTACATATTATTCTGAATCAGGGTCAATTTCGACCACCGTATATAAATAATGTAATATATTATATTTATATACAGTGATTTCTACTAAACTAAATATTAGTGTCCACTTTGGCAACTAAATTAAAAACAGAGAACTCATCCCAACGATAAGATGAAACATTTTCAACGCATTCTAAGGAAAACCAGCAATGGATTAACAGATGTCATCATTAGGATCACAAGCATTAAATACATTAGAAACACTCGAAAACCAAGAATCAACTTCAAATTTTTCTAAAATTATCATTTGTTACTGTAATTAATTAAAAAAAATTTCCCACAAAATAAGTTTTCAAAGAAAAGTAAAGAACTCCATTCAACAAAGATGAGCAAAAATGAAATCAAATAATCTACCAAGCGTGAAACTACCACAAATCAGCATTAATAAACAAATAAAAATCCAACCGAACAGAAATTACAATAAATAACCGAGTCACACTCAAAACAAGGAGAAATTAACATGAGTAGGGCTCAAAACCCCTATGTCTTCCCTAAGCCAGAACATAATATGCAGTTTACTGAAAAAACATAAATGTTTTACTTTTATAACTTTAATAAATCAAATAATATTAACATTTTGATTACTAAATATCAGCATATGTATATTAAACTGACAATGCTCATTCATTAGTATTTTCTTCAGTAAAGTGCAAATTGTTCTGGCCTTGGGAAGGCATAGGGGGTTTTGAATCCTACTCATAAAATTTCTGCTCGTTTTGAGTTTGACTCGGTTATTTATTGTAATTTCTGTCCGGTTTGTGTTTCATTCATTTATCAGTGCTGATTTGTGGTTGCTTCACTCCTGGTAGATTAGCTGATTTTATTTTTGCTCATTCTGTACTTTTCTTTGAAAAACTTATTTTGTGGAAAATTTTTTTTAATTAATTTCTGTTCGTTTTATACTAACATAGCCTTTTCAGGGAAATAGAAAATAATTCTTTAAATCTTTTCGTCTTTTTTAAGATTTTCTGTTTTGCCGTGCTGTTTGTATGGTGGCGAAAAATTTTGGAGCCTGTTTTGAAGTTTCTACTACAACGCCTTCTATAAAACCTTATATGCCCCCAGGGGATAACTTAAAACTCTTGCCCTAAGGGTTGTGGGGAGTGTCCTCCTCAAAAAAATATTTTCAATCTGGAAATCAACTATGCTGAACAAAAAAGATATCTCAAAATTTTGGTTTGATGTGTTTGGGGTAATCTTAGGCACTGGGGGGGGGGCTAGTTGCCCTCCAATCATTTTAGACTATTAAATAGGGCACTAGCCACTCAAATTTCAAATATATTTACCCATTTTCTATTTTTATACTATAACTCCTTCTATACTCAGTGCCCGGGTATGGAGAAAAAAAAAGCAAATCATCAACGACCATGGGGCTGAAACGGCCTTTTCGTTTTATTCCGCACTTCGTTTGAAGGGCAGTGCAAAGGGAGACACTGGCTAGCCGATTGCCCTTTTCCGTCTTAACTTTAATATTAGTACCCCGATAGTTATAGCGTGCAAAGCAAAATATTTCTAATTATCATCCAAGTACACATTTGACGGCAAATACTTCGTTTTAAATCTAGATATTAAAAATAATGCAGCATATTGTATAATTTAATCTTTCAGGTACTGGTTGCTTCAGGAACCAGGAACAATCAAATAAATGATAAATCATGTTCAAAATGTAATTGATTAACATATTTATTTCTAAATGACTCTTAGTATATAATGATTAAATTTGGACAGTAAAACTATATAAAAAACCGCAGATACTTGCCCACATTTCATACCTCAAAGCTCAACCACACAACACACCTCAAATTAAATTAATTTCTGTTCGTTTTATACTAACATGGTAAAATTCTGGTAAGAAATATTTGGTAAAATTCTACTTTAGCTACTGTCGGGTATATTGGAAAGGGGTTAGGCTAGGACAATGAAACTTTGAGATGGGTCTACAGGCTAAAATATGTCCCGGGAAGGTATTTTGAAGTACCCAGCTCTACTCCTTCTCCCTATAGATGGCCCTGACCTTTGATGACCTTTCAAAATCTGTTTGTGATAAAAGTCAAACCTTGCAAAACAGATCTTCTGCTTAAATAAAGTACTACAAAATTGTTTTCAGCTTCACAACTTTTCTCAATCTCAACTTATAAGGTCTTAAAGATATACAAATACATTTCCTAAATTTTGAAAAAGAAACACTGATATGGCTTAAAATTCTACTCAAATGATAGAAATTGCATTACCAGAACTAAAGCAAGAGAAAAAAAACTGATAACTGAAAATTAAAGCAAAATGTTGTTTTTATCAAAATTTCAATAGGTGTAAAATTAAAGCAAAATGTTGTTTTTATCAAAATTTCAATAGGTGTAAAATTAAAGCAAAATGTTGTTTTTATCAAAATTTCAATAGGTGTAGACCTGTCATGTAGGCAAATTTTAGGACCCTCTAGAGAGAGGTGTGGAGGTAGATACTTCAAAATACCAGTAAATTTTTACCAAATCATATTATTGACTTACAAATAAAGTGAATATATCACTTGATGCCTTTTTCATGCTCTTTACAAATATAATAATCATTTTTGTTGGAAATTTATTTTAGCCCCCACCTCTATATATACCAATTCAGGGTATATATTTGCACATTAGGGGGTTGGGGGGAAATTTTAATCTTGCCTCTCATTTACAACAGAAATAAAATTTACCCCCCCCCCCTAATGAGCAAATATATACCCTGAATTTGTATAAATAGGGGTGGGAGTAAAATTCATTTCTGACAAAAATGATTATTATATTTGAAAAGAGCATAAAAAAGGCATCAAGTGGTATATTGACTTTATTCATAAGTCAATAATATAATTTGATAAAAATTTGCCAAAATACCTAACCAGGACATACTTTAGCCTGTAGACCCATCGGTAAATATTTACCAAATCATATTATTGACTTACAAATAAAAAGGTAAAATTTTGTTTTGTCAAAATTTCAATAGGTATAGACCTGTCATGTATGCAAATTTCACAACCTCCTAGAGGGAGAAGGAGTGGAGGTAAGTACTTCAAAATACCTTCCAGGGACATATATTAGCCTGTAGACCCATCCCTGAAAGTTTCATTTTCCTAATCTACCCCTTTTCCATGATAGCCAAAAGGGTAAATTTTTACCAAATCATATTATTGACTTATGAATAAAGTGAATATACCACTTGATGCCTTTTTTATGCTCTTTCCAAATATAATAATCATTTTTGTCGGGAATAAATTTTACCCCCACCCTATATATACAAGAAATCTTGTGTATTTGCCACTTTATGTAAGAATTAAGGTTAAGGATAGCTGGGAAATTCAAATCGTCTGTAGTTTATTTTCTATAGGCATTAATCAGTTTTCCCAGATAATTTTTTGACTGTCTAGAGTTGTCTAGTTTTATTTCTTTGGACAGCCCCGACTGCTCATGCATATGCTTTAAGCGGTAGCTGTGTCTGTATGATTCATATTTAGTACTTTTTAATATTCCATCAAAGAATTTCGGCTGGATGTGAAGAAGTAGTGTAATTTTTGAGTATATCTAATGAAATACCGAGGGGGGGACTATATGTGTATGTAAATATAAAATCTTATATGTGTGGTGCTCTATCTATGAATTAAGGTTAAGGATATCTGGAAAGTTCTAGTCGTCTGTAGTTTATTTTCTATAGCCATTAATCAATTTCCCCTTTTGAATTTTTGATAGTCTACAACTGGCGCTAATTTTTTTTTTTTTTTTTTTTTTTTTTTTTTTTTTTTTTTTTTTGCTGGTCTTTTTTAGTAAGCAGTGTTCAAATGTAGCCGACCTGGTCAAACTCCATATGATACTATGATAAATAAGTATACAAAAACGTATACAGTATTTTGTAGCATACAAAAACGCACATCAGTATCAGCTACCGGTGGTACTAAAAGTAGTTTCGACATTGAGTAAAAGTAGTTTCACTTGCTAAAGTTCAAAAAGCATATGCCATTAGCCCCAAGCTTGAACAAAGCCTTCATTCACCTGAAAGTCCTGGGAGCTGTCCAATTTTAACCTGACTTAAGCATTTCGTCCAGACTTTAGAAGGAATCATTTGTCTGTACTGCACTGATGCGACCCATTACTTTATTAAGGTCGTAATAGTTTAAATGATATACATAATTATGAAAATTATGACATAGAACGGTGTATATGAATAGAACTGTGGTTGCTCGCTTTATGAAAATATATTACAAGGAATCAGTCATGGGTGTATGTGCCCCAGAAACGATTGATGTAGACAGCAGAGAAATTTTATAGTAGGAGGAACTAGGGAAGCTCAAGGGTTCCTAAATAGCGACGAGACCACACTGTCTTTCCATCATAAACACAAACAAGAAGTAGAACAATAGGTTTTTGCCCAAAGTCATGGGTGTATATGCCCCAGAAAGGATTGGTGACTGGATCAATCTTTGTGCAGTTCAGGAACAATCATATACAAGGTCCTAGTTCAAAATCTGGTATTTTTGTTATGGGACTTTTAATGTAGGTAATCGTCTACATAACAGGTCTACACCTATTGAAATTTTGATAAAACAACATTTTGCTTTAATTTTTGATTATTAGTTTCCTTTTCTCTGGCTTTAGTTCGGAAAATGCAATTCCTGTTATTTGAATAGAATTTTAATCCATATCTATGTTTTGTTTTCAAAATTTAGGAAATGTATTTGCAAAGCCTACCTTTAAAACCCTATAAGTTGGGATTGAGCAAAGTTGTGTAGCTGAAAACAATTTTGTTCTACTTCATTTAAGCAGAAGATATATTTTTCAAGGTTTCACTTTTGTAACACAAATTTTTAAAGGTCAGGGCCCTCTAAATAGAGACAAGTTGAGGTAGGCCTACTTCAAAAGACTTCAGGAGTTGAGGGTGAGGTACATCAAAATACCTTCTCGGGACATACTTTAGCCTGTACACCCATCCCTGTACACTCATCCACATTAACCTTAAACTTTTTTTTAAACTTTTTTAAATTAATTTCTGTTCGTTTTATACTAACATAGCCTTTTCAGAGAAATAGAAAATAATTCTTTAAATATTTTCGTCTTTTTTAAGATTTTATGTTTTGCCGTGCTGTTTGTATGGTGGCGAAAAATTTTGGAGCCTGTTTTGAAGTTTCTACGACAACGCCTTCTATAAAACCTTATATGCCCTCAGGGGATCACTTAAAACTCTTGCCCTGAGGGTTGTGGGGAGTGTCCTCCTCAAAAAAATATTTTCTATCTGGAAATCAACTATGCTGAACAAAAAAGATATCTCAAAATTTTGGTTTGAGGTGTTTGGGGTAAGCTTAGGCACCGGGGGGGAGGGGGCTAGTTGCCCTCCAATCATTTTCTAATATTAAATTGGGCATTCGGCACTCAATTTTCAAATATATTTACCCCTTTTCGATTTTTATACGACAACTCCTTCAATACGAAGTGCCGGGGTCTGGAGAAAAAAAAAAGCAAATCATCAACGACCATGGGGCTGAAACGGCCTTTTCGTTTTATTCCGCACTTCGTTTGAAGGGCAGTGCAAACGGTGACACTGGCTAGCGAATTGCCCTTTTCCGTCTTAATAGATTTTAAGAGAATAAAGAGTCTTTCTGCTACAACATTTGAAAATGGCAATCAGAAGAAAAATTTTACAACTTTCAAAACATTTTCCAAGTTCTTGCGTTCAGTAAGCGTTTTTACACTTGCGACATGTTTCCAGAACACATCTGGGTTAACACTTTTGCAGTCCATGTCATATGGGGGGCAAACTAAAGCCAATTCTCGCCACTATCTTTTATTGCTTGCTTTGTTCCATGAAGGAAGTCCAAATGATGTGAAAAAAGGTTGCAGGGTTTTAACTTCTCCTAAAAGAGCAAAGACGGATTCACAAACTCAACAAACTTGTATATTTCACCTTCAAACGTGAATCTTTTCTGAATTTGTGTTACTGCTACTTTGTAGAGTTCTCTGGGCTTGCTTTTGACTTTTTCGCTGCTTTCTGCGAAACGGGGATCAGAAATCAAATCCGAAAGGCAGCTTTTGGCGTTCAAAACAAGATAGTTCTGGTCAAGCCTAAGGTAATTGTCTTCGCTGACCACGTCTACATCCTTGAGGTTTTTTTGGTTCCGAAGGTAGGAAGCAGCAAGGAAATTCATGCAAAATGTTTTCACTACAGATTCTACTTGTTTTTGCAACTTGAAAAAAAGGCACCTCACCCTGAAAAAGTGTATTGAATTCATTAAGTATTCCAAGAGCATTTTCTATACTCTATCCATACCTTCTGATAGGGATTTCTTAGCGTTGATAAAACCTGGTTGTTACCATGCGGCGGGTCTTCGACTGCTAATTCCGTCCAGGAAAGTGTCAAGGCATTCCATTACTTCATAGGGCCTATTACAGTTTGTTTAAAAGAGAGCCATCGTGTAGGATTGAGAGCAACAAACTTTCTTTCAGGAACTTGGGTTAATATTTGAAATTGCTTTTATGCATGTATTCCCTTGGCACTGTGCCTAAAATGGAAAGTTACAGTTCGACAAAGATCCTCTAAGTTCTTTAGGTGGCTTTTTGCAGCCATATTCAGCTCACAAATGTGAAAGATGGCACGAGCACTTATAATCACAATCCAAGGATACTTGGCTGCGATGAACGTTGACAAAATGTGGCAACACCCCGTCATAGAGTTAGTTGTGTTTGCACAAAAGCGGACCCAGTTCCGTAAGTCAACGTCATCCTTTTCCAGCACTAGCAAACATAGGCTTAGTTTGTCAAATACTGTCTTCCCTGAAGTGTGACCCAAGTGCGTGACGCACCACGTTTGTCACATTCTGTTTGCCCAGAGTATGCCAACTCAGTAGGTCTGGCCCTAGTAGTCACTTTGCTAACTTTGTGAAGTCATTGCATTGGCTCTAAAGCAAATCAAACTCCACTAGAAAGCATGCAATTTTGATTTCAATCTCCAACAAACAATCTTCAACTGATTTGTTATGGAAGTGAGATCTTACACATAACATAGTTTGTGCTGAGATCCAGGTTTTCTCACTAGCAAGGTGCGCTGACGGTGTGGCATGCTTACTCCAGGCTGCCTTACCCTTAGAGCATCTCAATTCTTTCTTGCAGCAAATACAGTCTGCCATATCTGAAAAAAACATACCAGCAGTTTTCTACCTTGTCTAATCCAGCTGCTGAAATTTGTACTGCTCCCCCATTGTTTTCAGTAATTCTGATCATACATGTTGCTCTTTAGCTTTGATCTGACTGAGTTTTTCAAGCTTTTTAAATTATTCTTTGAGTCCATGCAGTACTCACTGCTATAAACTTAGGAATATTCCAAAGAATGTTAAAACTAACAGAAGAGTTACATAAAACTAACAGAAGAGTTACATTTTCAAAAGTTTTGAACATACGATTGCTGACATACATTGATTATCTTTCAATTTGTTTTTATATTTTTACACGAAGAATTATAGTTTATTTAAGCTCACTCCAGTATTTATTTTAATTTTGTCCCTTAAATGTTCCTTAAAGGTGTGCTCTAGGAATTTAACCAAATTTGAATAAATTAGTAAATCTTCAAAGCCCTCTTTAACAGGTCAGCAGAGATATGCTAATTTTTTTTAAGAGTCCAGTTCAAATTCGATGGACTAGGGAATTTTAAGTTTAAAAAGCGATAAACTTGAGTTAGAATATTAGGTGAATAACATTAAATAATAAAACATCTGGAAAATATATCTTGACGAGAGTATCTTGGTGTATCTTGGTATCTTGTTGTAAATTGAGGCCACGGTTTACAGCTGGTGATGCGTGAAATTCTGTGATACAGCAATTTTGTATGAAATTATGCTGGTATTAAGACTATACGAACAGATTCTCCTTTAAGGAACAAGGATAAGTGTATTTTCCCTTCGAGTCCAGTACTCATATGTAGGCTACCCCCTCCCCGATGTCCTTGGTTTTCTGAGATATTTAATTTTTACTTTTAGCAGCTTTTCACCTTATTTTTTTCCTTTTTAGTGTTATAATTAGTTTTAGTGTGTTTTTTAAGCTTATTTTTATTTTTCTTTATGAAGGTGATTTGACTGGAAGTGTCCTCGGATGATGAGATTGGTTCAGTGTCACTTTTGGACGAAGAAACTCCAGAAAGGAATCATCCACCTAGTCATTCTTTAACCATAGATATTCCTGAAAGGAGCTGCGATCATTCAGACTTCCTGTAAGCCTTTTTCCTTTCTCCTTATCTTATCCATTTAAATATAAAAAAGGTAGAATGTTGCACTTTCGTTTATTCAATATTTATAGGTGTCCGCGGTAAGGTGAAAGTTTTAAATATTAAAGAACGGATTTCTTCCCTTAGATAGATCCAAAGAAAAAAACCAAACTTGAGAATATTGCACTTACGTCAACATAAAATGGCACTAGCTGGAATCATTTCAAAATGACTTTAATATTAGTACCCCGATAGTTATAGCGTACAAAGCAAAAAAAAAAAAAAAATGGAGAGCTTTAGGTTTTTTTTGGAAACCATAGATGGTGGCGCCCATATATTTTACCAGCAGCCCCTTCGTATAGAAGGGAGGGTGATAGAAACTTCGGAGAAAATAAGTCGATTGGAACTGGAAATTGCAAGTTATAATTTTTTTTTAAAGTAAACAGAAATTTGAGGGTAATGAGCACTATTTACTTCTCAATAATGATTCAAATTAAAATTAAATTGTCCAAGTATAATTAAAAGGGTCAATAAACACGACTTCAGGGACGACACCCCCCACAGCCATTGAGACAGGTTGTAAATAGTTTAACTTTTTCAGTTTTCACATATAGTTGCAATTTTTCTAAGGGGGTAGATATTGGGAAAAGGGGGATGCTGATAAAAAGGAATAATATGTAAGTTCTCATATCCCCTCTACCCAAATTCAAATAAAAATTGAAAGGATAATTTGGGAATAGTTTCACTTTTGGTTTGATCTCTTTCTCGTATATTTTTGTTGCTTTTACGAGTATTTGGATTTTGCACCTTCTAAGTATTTTCTTCAAAATATTTCTAATTATCATCCAAGTACACATTTGACGGCAAATACTTCGTTTTAAATTTACATATTAAAAATAATACAGCGTATTGTATAATTTAATCTTTCAGGTACTGGTTGCTTCAGGAACCAGGGCCAATCAAATAAATGATAAATCATGTTCAAAATGTAATTGATTAACATATTTATTTCTAAATGACTCTTAGTATATAATGATTAAATTGTGACAGTAAAACTATATTAAAAACCGCAGATACTTGCCCACATTTCATACCTCAAAGCTCAACCACACAACACATTTGCTTTTTCTTATCACGTGTGTGATTTACTTGATGGACATTCGAGCACTTGAGAGAATTTCTTCTAATGAATATCCCGTTTGAAGGGTTTCTCACCTGTATGTACTATGTAGTTGTTAATTCTTGTTCAAATGGACCACTTGATAAAAGCATTTCTTACACACATCACATTTAAACGGTATTTCCCCTGTGTGCGTTCTTTGATGTTGAATCAAATTGCCGTCATCAGAAAACCATTTGTTTACTTACATCACGGTTTTCACCTGTATGTAGTTTTTTATGCTTGTTAAAATGGTGAGATCGAGAAAAACATTTGTTACATGCATTACATTTAAGGGGTTTTTCACCCGTGTGTACTCTCTGGTAATCCAATTGTGAGATCGAGAAAACCATTTGTTATATGCATCACATTGAAAGGATTTTTCGCCGGTATGTACTTTCTGGTCTTTAATCAAATCGCCGTATTCAGAAAAGCATTTGTTACATACATCACATTTGAACAGTTTTTCCCCTCTTTGTACTTTCTGGTGGTTAATCAAATGGTTTGATTGGGAAAAGCCTTTTTTACACAGATCACATTTGAACGGTTTTTCATCTGTATGTACTCTCTCGTCCTTAATCAAATCACAAGATTGAGAAGAGCGTTTGCTACATACATTGCATTTAAATGGCTTCGTACATGTGTGCATTCTTTGGTGGACAATCAATTCGCTTGATTTCGGAAAGCATTTGCTATATGCATTACATTTGAATGATTTTTCACTGATGGCAGCTGCTACCTTTTCTATAACCTTCACTCAGCTTTTTCAGCACAACGATTGGTTTTGGGCCAAAGATTGTATGTTACTTAATCCATAAGATCTGTCCAATGTAGAGCATCTCCTCTCTACAAAAAAGAAACTAATTTATCACAATTAAATAAAAATAAGAAAAGAGGCAGTGTAACAATTATAAATGTAAACGTGAGATTTCAACAACTATTCCCTAATTGGGATCTATTTTACCTAATAGTTGTAGATTAAATAAGAAAAAAAAGAAAAATAATACCATCATATTAGTTACATTTCACATAGTAAGTTGAGTTGAATTAGAAGAAAAATCTTCGTGATCACACTTGAAACTTCAAAGAGTCATACAGTGTTATATATAAAAAAAAAGTATTATTTGCTTCAATTGGTAGTGCCAAGTTAATATCTTCTTCTATCCTTTAGTCCTAGTTTAATTTATATTAACTTTAAAATTAGTTTGTTCTGAAATGAGCAAAAAGTGAACTTAATATACAAAGAATGCCCCGCTACTCCCTTTTATGTTGCTTTTGGAATAGACCTGGGTTTTAAGGGAAAATATATTCAGCTTTCTATTCAGCAAACAAAAAATATTTCATGGGCAGCACAGTAGTGTTGCTCATGAAAACAGCCGTCACAATGTATTGTTCTTTTTTTCATCAAGGCACTTATTGCAGCAAATATTCGGAAAACATCAGAGGGGGGCTCATTCTATTGGAAATTTAAACTTTGTGTGTTCTATTTAAGAGTCAGAGGTGATTTGGACACAATCAGCCCTCCTCTCCCGCAAATTTTTTCCCGATACCTTCTATTTAAATTTTTAAACAGGCATCTTGCTTAGCATATTTGAAAGCCCCAATAAGCATTTTTCTGGGAATTGCACCCTCCCCCCCCCCACAGTCTTCTGGACAAAATTGCTCTGATCGTGTTCGATTTAATATAGTTGTTTATTTTTTTTGAAGACTTTTTTTGTGGAAAGAACATTTTTCAAAATAATTCATAATAAACAGCATTCCTCTGTTGAATGTAGATACTACATATTATTCTGAATCAGAGTCAATTTCGACCACCGTATATAAATAATGTAATATATTATATTTATATCCAGTAATTTCGACTAAACTAAATATTAGTGTCCACTTTGGCAACTAAATTCAAAACTGAGAACTCATTCCAACGATAAGATGAAACATTTTCAACGCATTCTAAGGAAAACCAGCAATGGATTAACAGATGTCATCATTAGGATCACAAGCATTAAATACATTAGAAACACTCGAAAACCAAGAATCAACTTCAAATTTTTACTAAAATTATCATTTATTACTGTAATTAATTAAAAAACTTTTCCTACAAAATAAGTTTTCAAAGAAAAGTAAAGAACTCCATTCAACAAAAGATGAGTAAAAATAAAATCAAATAATCTACCAAGCGTGAAACTACCACAAATCAGCATTAATAAATAAATAAAAATCAAACCGAACAGAAATTACAATAAATAACCGAGTCAAACTCAAAACAAGGAGAAATTAACATGAGTAGGGCTCAAAACCCCTATGTATTCCCTAAGCCAGGACATAATATGCAGTTTACTGAAAAAATATAAATGTTTTACTTTTATAACTTTAATAAATCAAATAATATTAACATTTTGATTACTAAATATCAGCATATGTATATTAAACTGACAATGCTCATTCATTAGTATTTTCTTCAGTAAAGTGCAAATTGTTCTGGCCTTGGGAAGGCATAGGAGGTTTTGAATCCTACTCATAAAATTTCTGCTCGTTTTGAGTTTGACTCGGTTATTTATTGTAATTTCTGTCCGGTTTGTGTTTCATTCATTTATCAGTGCTGATTTGTGGTTGTTTCACGCCTGGTAGATTGTTTGATTTTATTTTTGCTCATTCTGTACTTTTCTTTGAAAACCTTATTTTGTGGAAAAAGTTTGTTAATTAATTTCTGTTCGTTTTATACTAACATAGCCTTTTCAGAGAAATAGAAAATAATTCTTTAAATATTTTCGTCTTTTTTAAGATTTTATGTTTTGCCGTGCTGTTTGTATGGTGGCGAAAAATTTTGGAGCCTGTTTTGAAGTTTTTACGACAACGCCTTCTATAAAACCTTATATGCCCTCAGGGGATCACTTAAAACTCTTGCCCTGAGGGTTGTGGGGAGTGTCCTCCTCAAAAAAATACTTTCTATCTGGAAATCAACAATGCTGAACAAAGTGGATATCTCAAAATTTTGATTTGATGTGTTTGGGGTAATCTTGGGCACGAAGGGGGGGGGGGGGGGGCTAGTTGCCCTCCAATCATTTTCGACTATTAAATAGGGCAAGATAGTTCTGGTCAAGCCTAAGGTAATTGTCTTCCCTGACCACGTCTACATCCTTGAGGTTTTTTTGGTTCCGAAGGTAGGAAGCAGCAAAGAAATTCATGCAAAATGTTTTCACTACAGATTCTACTTGTTTTTGCAAATTAAAAAAAGGCACCTCACACTGGAAAAGTGTTTTGAAAAAATTAAGTATTCAAATAGCTTTTTATATACTCTATCATTAACTTCTGAGAGTGATTTCTTAGAGTTGATAAAACCTGGTTGTTACCATTCGGTGGGTCTTCGACTGCTAAGTCCGTCCAGGAAAGTGTCAAGGCATTCCATTACTTCATAGGGCCTATTACAGTTTGTTTAAAAGAGAGCCATCGTGTAGGATTGAGAGCAACAAACTTTCTTTCAGGAACTTGGGTTAATATTTGAAATTGCTTTTATGCATGTATTCGCTTGGCACTGTGCCTAAAATGGAAAGTTACAGTTCGACAAAGATCCTTTAAGTTCTTTAAGTGGCTTTTTGCAGGCAAATTCAGCACACAAATGTGAAAGATGGAACGAGCACTTCACAATCACAATCCAAGGATACTTGGCTGCGATGAACGTTAGTTGTGTTTGCACAAAAGCAGACCCAGTTCCGTAAGTCAACGTCATCCTTTTCCAGCACTAGCAAACATTGGCTTAGTTTGTCAAATACTGTCTTCCCTGAAGTGTGACCCAAGTGCGTGACGCACCACGTTTGTCACTTTCTGTTTGCCCAGAGCAAGCCAACTCAGTAGGTCTGGCCCTAGTGGTCACTTTGCTAACTTTGTGAAGTCGTTGCATAGGCTCTAAAGCAAATCAAACTCCACTAGAAAGCTTTCAATTTTGCTTTCAATCTCCGACAAACGATCTTCAATTGATTTGTCCTGGAAGTGAGATCTTGCACATAACATAGTTTGTGCTGAGATCCAGGCTGTCTAACTAGCAAGGTGTGCTGACATTGTGACATGCTTCCGCAAGGCTGCCTTACCCTTAGAGCATCTCAATTCTTTCTTGCAGCAAATACAGTCTGCCATATCTGAAAAAAACATACCAGCAGTTTTCTACCTTGTCTAATCCAACTGCTGAATTTTGTACTGCTCCCCCATTGTTTTCAGTAATTCTGAACATATATCTTGCTCTTTAGCTTTGATCTGACTGAGTTTTTCAAGCTTTTTAAATTATTCTTTGAGTCCATGCAGTACTCACTGCTATAAACTTAGGAATATTCCAAAGAATGTTAAAACTAACAGAAGAGTTACATAAAACTAACAGAAGAGTTACATTTTCAAAAGTTTTGAACATACGATTACTGACATACATTGATTATCTGTCAATTTTTTTTTTATATTTTTACACAAAGAATTATAGTTTATTTGAACTCACTCCAGTATTTATTTTAATTTTGTCCCTTAAATGTTCCTTAAAGGTGTGCTCTAGGAATTTAACCAAATTTGAATAAATTAGTAAATCTTCAAAGCCCTCTTTACCAGGTCAGCAGAGATATGCTAATTTTTTTTAAGAGTCCAGTTCAAATTCGATGGACTAGGGAATTTTAAGGTTAAAAAGCGATAAACTTTAGTTAGAATATTAGGTGAATAACATTAAATAATAAAACATCTGGAAAATATATCATGACGAGAGTATCTTGGTGTATCTTGGTGTAAATTGAGGCCACGGTTTACAGCTGGTGATGCGTGAAATTCTGTGATACAGCAATTTTTTTATGAAATTATGCTGGTATTAAGACTATATGAACAGATTCTCCTTTAAGGAACAAGGATACGTGTATTTTCCCGTCGAGTCCAGTACTCATATGTAGGCTACCCCATCCCCGATGTACTTTGGTTTTTCCTATTTTTAATTTCTGAATTTTACACATTTTAAACAAATTTTTTTCCTTTTAAGTGTTTATAATTAGTTTTAGTTTGTTTTTTAAGCTTATTTTTATTTTTCTTTATGAAGGTGATTGGACTGGAAGTGTCCTCGGATGATGAGATTGGTTCAGTGTCACTTTTGGACGAAGAAACTCCAGAAAGGAATCATCCACCTAGTCATTCTTTAACCATAGATATTCCTGAAAGGAGCTGCGATCATTCAGACTTCCTGTAAGCCTTTTTCCTTTCTCCTGGTCTTATCCATTTAAATATAAAAAAGATAGAATGTTGCACTTTCGTTTATTCAATATTTATAGGTGTCCGCGGTAAGGTGAAAGTTTTAAATATTAAAGAACGGATTTCTTCCCTTAGATAGATCCAAAGAAAAAAAACAACAAAAATTTATAATATTGCACGTATTAAAAAATAATATGTCACTAGCTGGAATAATGTCAAAATGAATTTAATATTAGTACCACAATAGTTATAGGGTAGAAAGCAAAAAAAAAAAATAGAGGGCTTTAGGTTTTTGTTGGGAACCATAAATGGTGGCGGTGGCGTCCATGTATTTTACCAGCAACCCCTTCGTATAAAAGAGATGGTGATAGAAACTTGGGAGAAAATCAGTCGATTGGAACTGGAAATAGCAAGTTATAATTTTTTTTTAAAGTAGACAAAAATTTGAGGGTATTTAGCACTCTTTACTTCTCAACACTTATTTAAATTAAAATTAAATTGTCCAAGTATAATTAAAAGGGTCAATAAACACGACTTCAGGGATGACACCCCCTACAGCCATTGAGACAGATTGTAAATAGTTTAACTTTTTCAGTTTTCCCATATAGTTGCGATTATTCTAAGGGGGTAGATATTGAGAAAAGGTGGATGTTGGGAAAAAGGAATAATATGTAAGTTCTCATATCCCCTCTACCCAAATTCAAATAAAAATTGAAAGGATAATTTGGGAATAGTTTCACTTTTGGTTTGATCTCTTTCTCGTATATTTATGTTGCTTTTACGAGTATTTGGATTTTGCACCTTCTAAGTATTTCCTTCAAAATATTTCTAATTATCATCCAAGTACACATTTGACGGCAAATACTTCGTTTTAAATCTACATATTAAAAATAATACAGCGTATTGTATAATTTAATCTTTCAGGTACTGGTTGCTTCAGGAACCAGGACCAATCAAATAAATGATAAATCATGTTCAAAATGTAATTGATTAACATATTTATTTCTAAATGACTCTTAATATATAATGATTAAATTTGGACAGTAAAACTATACTAAAAACCGCAGATACTTGCCCACATTTCATCCCTCAATGCTTTAACCACACAACACACCTCAAAATTTGCTTTTTCTTATCACGTGTGTGATTTACTTGATGGACATTCGAGCACTTGAGAGAATTCCTTCTAATGAATATCACGTTTGAAGGGTTTCTCACCTGTATGTAGTTGTTTATGCTTGTTCAAATGGACCACTTGATAAAAGCATTTTTTACACACATCACATCTAAACGGTATTTCCCCTGTGTGCGTTCTTTGATGTTGAATCAAATTGCCGTCATCAGAAAAGCATTTGTTACATACATCACGGTTTTCACCTGTATGTAGTTTTTTATGCTTGTTAAAATGGTGAGATAAAGAAAAGCATTTGTTACAAACATCACATTTAAACAGTTTTTCACCTGTTTGTACTTTCTGGTGGTTAATCAAATTGTTTGATTGGTAAATGCCTTGTTTAAACAGATCACATTTAAACGGTTTTTCACCTGTATGCACCCTCTGGTGTATAATCAAATCACCAGATTCAGAAAAGTATTTGCTACATACATTACATTTCAACGGCTTCGCACCTGTGTATATTCTTTGGTGCACAATCAATTCACTTGATGTCGGAAAGCATTTACTACATGCATTACATTTGAATGATTTTTCACTGATGGCAGCTGCTATTTCTTCTATAACCTTCTCTCTCAGCTTTTTCAGCACAACGATTGGTTTTGGGCCAAAGACTGTATGTTACTTAATCCATCAGATCTGTCCAAGGTAGAGCGTCTCCTCTCTACAGAAAAGAAACTGATTTATTACAATTAAATAAAAATAAGAAAAGAGGCAGTGTAAAAATTATAAATGTAAACGTGAGATTTCAACAACTATTCCCTAATTGGGATCTATTTTACCTAATAGTTGTAGATTAAATAAGAAAAAAAAGAAAAATCTTCGGGATCACACTTGAAACTTCAAAGAGTCATACAGTGTTATATAAAAAAAAGTATTATTTGCTTCAATTGGTAGTGCCAAGTTAATATCTTCTTCTATCCTTTAGTCCTAGTTTAATTTATATTAACTTTAAAATTAGTTTGTTCTGAAATGAGCGAAAAGTGAACTTAATATACAAAGAATGCCCCGCTACTCCCTTTTATGTTGCTTTTGGAATAGACCTGGGTTTTAAGTGAAAATGTATTCAGCTTTCTATTCAGCAAACAAAAAATATTTCATGGGCAGCACAGTAGTGTTGCTCATGAAAAGAGCCGTCACAGTGTGTTGTTCTTTTTTCACCGAGGCACTTATTGAAGTAAATATTCGGAAAACATCAGAGGGGGGCTCATTCTATTGGAAATTTAAACTTTGTGTGTTCTATTTAAGAGTCAGAGGTGATTTGGACACAATCAGCCCTCCTCTCCCACAACTTTTTTCCCGAGACCTTCTATTTAAATGTTGAAACAGGCATCTTATTTAGCATATTTTAAAGGCCCAATAAGCATGTTTCTGGGAATTGCACCCCCCCCCCCCCACAGTCTTTCGGGCAAGATTGTTCTGATCGTGTTCGATTTAATATAGTTGTTTATTTTTTTTGAAGACATTTTGTGGAAAGAACATTTTTTCAAACTAATTCATAATAAACAGCATTCCTCTGTTGAATGTAGATACTACATATTATTCTGAATCAGGGTCAATTTCGACCACCGTATATAAATAATGTAATATATTATATTTATATACAGCGATTTCTACTAAACTAAATATTAGTGTCCACTTTGGCAACTAAATTAAAAACAGAGAACTCATCCCAACGATAAGATGAAACATTTTCAACGCATTCTAAGGAAAACCAGCAATGGATTAACAGATGTCATCATTAGGATCACAAGCATTAAATACATTAGAAACACTCGAAAACCAAGAATCAACTTCAAATTTTTACTAAAATTATCATTTGTTACTGTAATTAATTAAAAAAAATTTCCCACAAAATAAGTTTTCAAAGAAAAGTAAAGAACTCCATTCAACAAAGATGAGCAAAAATGAAATCAAATAATCTACCAAGCGTGAAACTACCACAAATCAGCATTAATAAACAAATAAAAATCCAACCGAACAGAAATTACAATAAATAAACGAGTCACACTCAAAACAAGGAGAAATTAACATGAGTAGGGCTCAAAACCCCTATGTCTTCCCTAAGCCAGAACATAATATGCAGTTTACTGAAAAAACATAAATGTTTTACTTTTATAACTTTAATAAATCAAATAATATTAACATTTTGATTACTAAATATCAGCATATGTATATTAAACTGACAATGCTCATTCATTAGTATTTTCTTCAGTAAAGTGCAAATTGTTCTGGCCTTGGGAAGGCATAGGAGGTTTTGAATCCTACTCATAAAATTTCTGCTCGTTTTGAGTTTGACTCGGTTATTTATTGTAATTTCTGTCCGGTTTGTGTTTCATTCATTTATCAGTGCTGATTTGTGGTTGCTTCACTCCTGGTAGATTAGCTGATTTTATTTTTGCTCATTCTGTACTTTTCTTTGAAAAACTTATTTTGTGGAAAATTTTTTTTAATTAATTTCTGTTCGTTTTATACTAACATAGCCTTTTCAGGGAAATAGAAAATAATTCTTTAAATCTTTTCGTCTTTTTTAAGATTTTCTGTTTTGCCGTGCTGTTTGTATGGTGGCGAAAAATTTTGGAGCCTGTTTTGAAGTTTCTACTACAACGCCTTCTATAAAACCTTATATGCCCCCAGGGGATAACTTAAAACTCTTGCCCTAAGGGTTGTGGGGAGTGTCCTCCTCAAAAAAATATTTTCAATCTGGAAATCAACTATGCTGAACAAAAAAGATATCTCAAAATTTTGGTTTGAGGTGTTTGGGGTAATCTTAGGCACTGGGGGGGGGGCTAGTTGCCCTCCAATCATTTTCGACTATTAAATAGGGCACTAGCCACTCCAATTTCCAATAGAATGAACCCTTTTCGAAGTTTCTACAACAACTCCTCCGATACGAAGTGCCCGGGTATGGAGAAAAAAAGCAAATCATTAACGACCATGTGGCTGTAACCGCCTTTTCGTTTTATTCCGCACTTCGTTTGAAGGGCAGTGCAAACGGTGACACTGGCTAGCGAATTGCCCTTTTCCGTCTTAATAGATTTTAAGAGACTAAAGAGTCTTTCTGCTACAACATTTGAAAATGGCAATCAGAAGAAAAATTTTACAACTTTCAAAACATTTTCCAAGTTCTTGCGTTCAGTAAGCGTTTTTACACTTGCGACATGTTTCCAGAACACATCTGGGTTAACACTTTTGCAGTCCATGTCATATGGGGGGCAAACTAAAGCCAATTCTCGCCACTATCTTTTATTGCTTGCTTTGTTCCATGAAGGAAGTCCAAATGATGTGAAAAAAGGTTGCAGGGTTTTAGCTTCTCCTGAAAGAGCAAAGACGGATTCACATACTCAACAAAATTATATATTTCACTTTCAAACGAGAATCTTTTCTGAATTTGTGTTACTGCTACTTTGTAGAGTTCTCGGGCCTTACTTTTGACTTTTTCGATGCTTTCCGCGAATTGGGGATCAGAAATCAAATAAGAAAGGCGGCTTTTGGCGTTCAAAACAAGATAGTTCTGGTCAAGCCTAAGGTAATTGTCTTCGCTTACCACGTCTACATCCTTGAGGTTTTTTTGGTTACGAAGGTAGGAAGCAGCAAAGAAATTCATGCAAAATGTTTTCACTACAGATTCCACTTGTTTTTGCAACTTGAAAAAAGGCACCTCACCCTGAAAAAGTGTTTTGAATTCATTAAGTATTCCAAGAGTATATTCTACACTCTATCCGTACCTTCTGATAGGGATTTCTTAGCGTTGATAAATTGTTACCATGCGACGGGTCTTCGACTGCTAAGTCCGTCCAGGAAAGTGTCAAGGCATTCCATTACTTCATAGGGCCTATTACAGTTTGTTTAAAAGAGAGCCATCGTGTAGGATTGAGAGCAACAAACTTTCTTTCAGGAACTTGGGTTAATATTTGAAATTGCTTTTATGCATGTATTCCCTTGGCACTGTGCCTAAAATGGAAAGTTACAGTTCGACAAAGATCCTCTAAGTTCTTTAGGTGGCTTTTTGCAGCCATATTCAGCTCACAAATGTGAAAGATGGCACGAGCACTTCACAATCACAATCCAAGGATACTTGGCTGCGATGAACGTTGACAAAATGTGGCAATAGCCCGTCATAGAGTTAGTTGTGTCTGCACAAAAGCAGACCCAGCTCCGTAAGTCAACGTCATCCTTTTCCAGCGCTAGCAAACATAGGCTTAGTTTTTCAAATAATGTCTTCCCTGATGTGTGACCCAAGTGCCTGACGTACCGCGTTTGTCACATTCTGTTTGCCCAGAGTATGCCTACTCAGTAGGTCTGTCCCTAGTAGTCACTTTGCTAACTTTGTGAAGTCGTTGCATAGGCTCTAAAGCAAATCAAACACTAGAAAGCATGCAATTTTGCTTTCAATCTCCGACAAACGATCTTCAATTGATTTGTCCTGGAAGTGAGATCTTGCACATAACATAGTTTGTGCTGAGATCCAGGCTGTCTAACTAGCAAGGTGTGCTGACATTGTGGCATGCTTCCGCAAGGCTGCCTTACCCTTAGAGCATTTCAATTCTTTATTGCAGCAAATACAGTCTTCCATATCTGAAAACAACATACCAGCAGTATTTCTACCTTGTCTAATCCAACTGCTGAAATTTGTACTGCTCCCCCATTGCTTTCAATAATTCTGATCATACTTGTCGCTCTTTAGCTTTGATCTGACTGAGTTTTTCAAGCTTTTTAAATTATTCTTTGAGTCCATGCAGTACTCACTGCTATAAACTTAGGAATATTCCAAAGAATGTTAAAACTAACAGAAGAGTTACATAAAACTAACAGAAGAGTTACATTTTCAAAAGTTTTGAACATACGATTGCTGACATACATTGATTATCTTTCAATTTGTTTTTATATTTTTACACGAAGAATTATAGTTTATTTAAGCTCACTCCAGTATTTATTTTAATTTTGTCCCTTAAATGTTCCTTAAAGGTGTGCTCTAGGAATTTAACCAAATTTGAATAAATTAGTAAATCTTCAAAGCCCTCTTTAACAGGTCAGCAGAGATATGCTAATTTTTTTAAGAGTCCAGTTCAAATTCGATGGACTAGGGAATTTTAAGTTTAAAAAGCGATAAACTTGAGTTAGAATATTAGGTGAATAACATTAAATAATAAAACATCTGGAAAATATATCTTGACGAGAGTATCTTGGTGTAAATTGAGGCCACGGTTTACAGCTGGTGATGCGTGAAATTCTGTGATACAGCAATTTTTTTATGAAGTTATGCTGGTATTAAGACTATACGAACAGATTCTCCTTTAAGGAACAAGGATACGTGTATTTTCCCTTCGAGTCCAGTATTCATATGTAGGCTACCCCATCCCCTTTTTCCTTAGTTCTTTCCTATATTTAATTGCTACTTTTACCTCATTTTCACCTCATTTTTTCTGCTTTTAAGTGTTTATAATTAGTTTTAGTGTGTTTTTTAAGCTTATTTTTTTATTTTTCTTTATGAAGGTGATTGGACTGGAAGTGTCCTCGGATGATGAGATTGGTTCAGTGTCACTTTTGGACGAAGAAACTCCAGAAAGGAATCATCCACCTAGTCATTCTTTAACCATAGATATTCCTGAAAGGAGCTGCGATCATTCAGACTTCCTGTAAGCCTTTTTCCTTTCTCCTTATCTTATCCATTTAAATATAAAAAAGATAGAATGTTGCACTTTCGTTTATTCAATATTTATAGGTGTCCGCGGTAAGGTGAAAGTGTTAAATGTTAAAGAACGGATTTCTTCCCTTAGATAGATCCAAAGAAAAAAACCAAACTTGATAATATTGCACTTACGTCAAAATAAAATGGCTCTAGCTGGAATAATTTCAAAATGAATTTAATATTATTACCCAGATTGTTATAGCGTGCAAAGCAAAAAAAAAAAAAAATGGAGAGCTTTAGGTTTTTTTTGGAAACCATAGATGGTGGTGCCCATATATTTTACGAGCAACCCCTTCGTATAAAAGAGATGGTGATAGAAACTTGGGAGGAAATCTGTCGATTGGAACTGGAAATAGCAAGTTATAAATTTTTTTTTAAAGTAAACAAAAATTTGAGGGTATTTAGCACTCTTTACTTCTCAACACTGATTCAAATTAAAATTAAATTGTCCAAGTATAATTAAAAGGGTCAATAAACACGACTTCAGAGACGACAACCCCCACCGCCACTGAGACAGGTTGTAAATAGTTTAACTTTTTCAGTTTCCACTTATAGTTTCGATTATTCTAAGGAGGTAGATATTGAGAAAAGGGGGATGTTGAGAAAAAGGAATGATATGTAAGTTCTCATATCCCCTCTACCCAAAATCAAATAAAAATTGAAAGGATAATTTAGGAATAGTTTCACTTTTGGTTTGATCTCTTTCTTGTATATTTATGTTGCTTTTACGAGTATTTGGATGTTGCACCTTCTAAGTATTTCCTTCAAAATATTTCTAATTATCATCCAAGTACACATTTGACGGCAAATACTTCGTTTTAAATCTAGATATTAAAAATAATGCAGCATATTGTATAATTTAATTTTTCAGGTACTGGTTGCTTCAGGAACCAGGGCCAATCAAATAAATGATAAATCATGTTCAAAATGTAATTGATTAACATATTTATTTCTAAATGACTCTTAGTATATAATGATTAAATTTGGACAGTAAAACTATATTAAAAACCGCAGATACTTGCCCACATTTCATCCCTCAAAGCTTTAACCACACAACACACCTCAAAATTTGCTTTTTCTTATCACGTGTGTGATTTACTTGATGGACATTCGAGCACTTGAGAGACTTCCTTCTAATGAATATCCCGTTTGAAGGGTTTCTCACCTGTATGTACTATGTAGTTGTTAATGCTTGTTCAAATGGACCACTTGATAAAAGCATTTCTTACACACATCACATTTAAACGGTATTTCCCCTGTGTGCGTTCTTTGATGTTCAATCAAATTGCCGTAATCAGAAAAGCATTTGTTTACATACATCACGGTTTTCACCTGTATGCAGTTTTTATGCTTGTTTAAATGGTAAGATCGAGAAAAACATGTTACATGCATTACATTTAAGGGGTTTTTCACCCGTGTGTACTCTCTGGTCTCTAATCAAATCGCCGTATTCCGAAAAGCATTTGTTACATACATCACATTTGAACAGTTTTTCCCCTCTTTGTACTTTCTGGTGGTTAATCAAATGGTTTGATTGGGAAAAGCCTTTTTTACACAGATCACATTTGAACGGTTTTTCATCTGTATGTACTCTCTCGTCCTTAATCAAATCACAAGATACCTAATAGTTGTAGATTAAATAAAAAATAAAGAAAAATAATACCATCATATTAGTTACATTTCACATAGTAAGTAGAGTTGAATTAAAAGAAAAATCTTCGTGATCACACTTGAAACTTCAAAGAGTCATACAGTGTTATATAAAAAAATATGATATGCTGCAATTGGTATTGCCAAGCTAATATCTTCTTCTATCCTTTAGTTCTAGTTAAATTTATATTAACTTTAAAATTAGTTTGTTCTGAAATGAGCGAAAAGTGAACTTAATATACAAAGAATGCCCCGCTACTCCCTTTTATGTTGCTTTTGGAATAGACCTGGGTTTTAAGCGAAAATATATTCAGCTTTCTATTCAGCAAACAAAAAGTATTTCATGGGCAGCACAGTAGTGTTGCTCATGAAAAGAGCCGTTACAGTATATTGTTCTTTTTTCACCGAGGCACTTCTTGAAGTAAATATTGGGAATACATCAGACAGAGGCTCATTCCCTCGGACATTTAAACTTTGAGTGTTCTTTTTAAGAGTCAGAGGTGATTTGAACACACTCAGCCCTCCTCTCCCAGAACTTTTTTCCCGTGACCTTCTCTTTAAATTTTGAAACAGGCATCTTGCTTAGCATATTTGAAAGCCCCAATAAGCATGTTTCTGGGACTTGCACCCCCCCCCCACAGTCTTTTGGACAAAATTGCTCTGATCGTGTTCGATTTAATATAGTTGTTTATTTTTTTTGAAGACTTTTTTTGTGGAAAGAACATTTTTCAAACTAATTCATAATAAACAGCATTCCTCTGTTGAATGTAGATACTACATATTATTCTGAATCAGAGTCAATTTCGACCACCGTATATAAATAATGTAATATATTATATTTATATACAGTGATTTCTACTAAACTAAATATTAGTGTCCACTTTGGCAACTAAATTAAAAACAGAGAACTCATCCCAACGATAAGATGAAACATTTTCAACGCATTCTAAGGAAAACCAGCAATGGATTAACAGATGTCATCATTAGGATCACAAGCATTAAATACATTAGAAACACTCGAAAACCAAGAAGCAACTTAAAATTTTTACTAAAATTATCATGTATTACTGTAATTAATTAAAAAACTTTTCCCACAAAATAAGTTTTCAAAGAAAAGTAAAGAACTCCATTCAACAAAAGATGAGTAAAAATAAAATCAAATAATCTACCAAGCGTGAAACTACCACAAATCAGCATTAATAAATAAATAAAAATCAAACCGAACAGAAATTACAATAAATAACCGAGTCACACTCAAAACAAGGAGAAATTAACATGAGTAGGGCTCAAAACCCCTATGTCTTCCCTAAGCCAGAACATAATATGCAGTTTACTGAAAAAATATAAATGTTTTTACTTTTATAACTTTAATAAATCAAATAATATTAAAATTTTGATTACTAAATATCAGTATATGTATATTAAACTGACGATGCTCATTCATTAGTATTTTCTTCGGTAAAGTGCAAATTGTTCTGGCCTTGGGAAGGCATAGGAGGTTTTGAATCCTACTCATAAAATTTCTGCTCGTTTTGAGTTTGACTCGGTTATTTATTGTAATTTCTGTCCGGTTTGTGTTTCATTCATTTTTCAGTGCTGATTTGTGGTTGTTTCACGCCTGGTAGATTGTTTGATTTTATTTTTGCTCATTCTGTACTTTTCTTTGAAAACCTTATTTTGTGGAAAAAGTTTGTTAATTAATTTCTGTTCATTTTATACTAACATAGCCTTTTCAGGAAAATAGAAAATAATTCTTTAAATCTTTTCGTCTTTTTTAAGATTTTATGTTTTGCCGTGCTGTTTGTATGGTGGCGAAAAATTTTGGAGCCTGTTTTGAAGTTTCTACGACAACGCCTTCTATAAAACCTTATATGCCCTCAGGGGATCACTTAAAACTCTTGCCCTGAGGGCTGTGGGGAGTGTCCTCCTCAAAAAAATACTTTCTACCTGGAAATCAACTATGCTGAACAAAATGGATATCTCAAAATTTTGATTTGATGTGTTTGGGGTAATCTTGGGCGCGGGGGGGGGGGCTAGTTGCCCTCCAATCATTTTCGACTATTAAATAGGGCATTAGGCACTCCAATTTCCAATAGAATGAACCCTTTTCGAAGTTTCTACGACAACTCCTTCGATACGAAGTGCCCGGGTATGGAGAAAAAAAAAAACACTTAGTGCCCACCTCGCTCTTTACTTAGGCAGCGCGCTAGCGCTGCCTAAGTAAAGAGCGCCTGTAAGTAAAATTCTGAGTCACTAATATATCCAATAGCTGGTTCTACAAGGGTATATACTTCTATACTAATTTCTTTCAATTTTGGTTCATAAAATGAGCCACTAGCATCCTATTCTTAATTAAATAAAAAAAAACAAGTTTTTAAAACTGAAAGTAAGGAGCGACATTAAAACTTAAAACGAACAGAAATTATTCCGTATATGAAAGGGACTGTCCCCTCGATTAGAGCTTAGTCTTTCAAATGAAAATATGCTTAAGAGAACTTTTTTCTGACTGAATCTTCTGCAAGAAATTTTAAGGGTGGGGAGGGGGCTATTTTCTGCAAGGATGGAATTTTCCAGAAGGAATACTACGGGGAGGTGATATACATTACACGGGAAAAACATTCCCGTCAGGTGATGGAATTTTTCATGGAAGGTGAGCCAGACTTACCAGTATTATTCGAAAAACAGTTCGAATTTAATTAAAAAATAAGTTTTTTAACTGAGAGTAAGGAGCAGCATTAAAGCTCAAAACGAACATAAATTATTCTGTTTTTGATACCTTGCTCTTTATGGTAAAGTTTGGCTGTTTTTCCCATTTTTTTTAAGAACGACTCTTTAAACGCAAAGTCTTTTAATTAGAATAGGAAGCTTTTTTTAGAAGAGCAAAAAATTTAGCGTGAAGAGCAAGGTATTGAAGATGGGGCATCCCCTCCATATTTATTTATTTATCTATTTATCAATACCAAAATACAGTAAGCTTTAACAAGCTTGTCGCACTAAACAATTATAAAAAAGTCTATAACAATTTCGATGACATAACAAAAACATAGATTAACGTAAAATATTGGAAACATAATAACTGAAACATACAGTAACATACCAAACTAACGGAAACATACCTGTTAATAATTGAAACATACCAAAAGATAAGCCTACAAAATAACTGGAAACTCACTTTCACAAATCAGCTAATACAAAAGTAAAAATATTCTTAAAACGGATTGTGATAGGACCTAGTATAGAAATCTGTAGAGGTTAAACTACTTTTGAAAGACTGGACCGTGGTACTTGCAACTATTTCTGATGGAAGTGAATTCCAAGTCTTCCACATTTGGCTAGACAAAGAGTTTTGGCCTATTCTTTTCAGTGAACATGGTGGGTAAATTTTGTGTTGGTGTTGACGGGTAGTACTGTATTCTGTAAAAGTGAAAAAGTGAGTTGGAGTGGTATTATCGATATTCCTAACAATGCGGAATGTATTTATTAGGTCGGCTCTATCACGTCTGAACTGGAGAGTAGGCAACTGTTGTCTTTGCATTCTCTGGTGGTAAGGTAAATGACTCAGGTATGGTATGAGTTTGGTGACCCTACGTTGCACTCTCTCAGCCCTCTCTCTGTCTCTCTTATTAAGGGGATATCATACTGATGAGCAATACTCAAGTGTTTGACGTACAGTGGATACATAAAGTGAAATCAGTGAATGAAGATTAAACTTAGAAAAAGTGCACCTTAGACGTAGTAATTGGTAATTTGCCTTATGGGTGATATCTGATACATGTTTATTAAATTTGAGACTTGAATCGAAGCAAATCCCAAGGTCACGAACATATTCCACACTTGAAATTGATTTACCATCAACGAAGTAATGGTAATGTTGAGGGAGTCTATACAAATAGTGCACAGCATTGCACTTGGTTTCATTAATGAACATAGAGTTGGCAGTACACCACTAGCCCAGAGCAACCCAATCCTCTTGAAGAAAAGAAATCTCATGTTCACTCATGACTGACCTGTAGATTTTTACATCATTTGCAAACATTTTAAAGGTCGAACTCCTAACAACGCCTGGCAAATCGTTGATAAAAAGGTAGAAGAGCACTGGCCCAAGACAACTGCCTTGTGGAACTCCACTTATGACAGATATAGGTGATGACAGAGCATCACCTACTGCAACCTTTTGGGTTCTATTTGTAAGATGATCCGTTATCCATGCTTTAATTTGTGGGCCAATACCGTATAGTTGACATTTGTTTATCAGAAGTGGGTTGATAATTTTCTCAAATGCTTTGGAAAAGTCAATATAAATACAATCAAACAAAATACCATTATCAGCCATCAATTGAGAATCATGAATCACTTCAAGAAGTTGCGTGTTACAAGATCGTCGTTTGTGGAAACCATGCTGAGCAGAATCCCATAAATTATTTTCCTCAAAATGTGCCTGGATTCTACTCACCACATTTTTCTCCATTATACGGGAAAAGATTGATGTATTTGAAATTGGTCTGTAATTATTGAAACGGGACTTTGAACCATTCTTGTACAACGGTCTAATGATAGTTCTTTTCCAAGCTGAAGGACATTTACAAGATGAGAGACAAAAGATTAAAGAGATATGTGAGTAGTCCAGCAAGCACTGATGCGAGTTCACGTAACATCACATTGGAAAATCAATCAATATCTGGTGCCTTTCCTGGATCAAGATTTCGGAGTGTCAGATAAACCTGCTGGACTGTAAACTCTGAATCATCAAATTCTTTTGCTAAATTTGGAGGAGTAAACTGAGTGTGTATTTTGGTGTGTGTTTGAATAAAAACTGAACCAAATACCTTATTTAAAAGTTGTGATTTTACAAAATCATCTTCTATATGTGATAAAGTTTCAGGATCTATAAAGGAAATGGATGATGGGGATTGTCAAACTTGATTCCTTCTCACATATTTCCAAAATCTTTTTGGGCAACTTTGGACTGATGCTATAACATTTGTCTCCACCTCTTGACGCTTTAAACGAAGGAATTTAGTTGCTCTATTTCTAGCTCTTTTATAATTTAACCAAGAATCGAAGGTTTTAAATCTTGAATGATCACGCCATCTATGGAATATACGGAATAATTTCTGTTTGTTTTGGGTTTTAATGTTACTCCTTACTTTCAGTTGAAAAAAAATTGCTTTTTGTTTAATCCGTTAGTCAGAAACAAGTGTAAATGCTTTGTTATTTCCTTGTTTGAAAAAAGTAGTGTTTTCAACTTCTCTATGTCACGTATTAAGAATTAAATATATTCTTCTCTATATTCTATATATATTTTCTATGTTGGAGCCAATTTTCTCAAATCCAGTGAAAATTAAAGTGGAAACTGAAAAATAAGTAATAAATTACCCTAAACGCAAAAATATACTAAAGAAAACTGTCCTATTTCTCTGAATAGTTGAATTATGCAGGCTTAACTTAATTTTGACAAGATTTTTTTTACAGAAACTAAATTTCAACTTTGCGGGGGTGGGGTAAACTTGGGTCTAGAGGGAGCAGTTGCTCGCCCAACCACATAGTAAATTACACCCCTGTAGACTACGCCAAAAGAGCTACCCTACCATTGGATCTTTAATGAATGCTCCTCATTGATATTATGGCTAATAACATCACATTTTAATTTTCGCCTTGTTGTGAGACCATATATAAGCTGGTTCCAATGTAACTGAACCACCGTGTAACTGAACCACTGTAACTGAACCACCATGAAACTGAACCATCGTGCATCTGAACTACCATGCAACTGAACCCCCTTTAAATGAACCGTCATGCAACTCAACCCCCGTGTGACTGAACCACCGTGCAGCTGAACCACCGTAAAACTGAACCATCATGCAAATGAACAAACGTGCAACTGAACTTGACCCCGGCATCGCCCCGATAAGGGAAGACCGGCGGCGGCGGGGCACAAAAAAAGCAGCGGTGGTACGCCGCCGATGATTTCGCCACACCGCCGCTGGTGAAATTTCGGCGGCGCGTAAACATTAAGGTTTACAATGTTGACCGCAAATATTAATGTTTTCATCAGTCTTCCTCCAATCCCAGCTTGAATTTACAAAAGATTCTGGTCTATTCAAGAGTTAAAAACTCCGCAAGTCGCTGGCTGAACGCTGGTCTTCTTCGATATTCATCAAGAGAAGTAGAAATCTGGTAGAAACGAAATGGCTGTGGCGTTTCAGAACCCTTGCATAATAGTTGAAATAATAGATTCGTTGTGGCATTCAATAAGATACAAGGAATCTAATTAAAAAGGAGCATACACGAGCAGGACCGAATTTTTATGCTGATTTCAATTATATAAATTTCATCAAGTTTAGTGTTACCCATCAAAAGTTACGAGCCTGTGAATATTTGTCTTATTTTCAAATAAAGGGGAAAAGACCCCCAAAGTCATAGAATCTTAATGAAAACTACACCATCAGATTTAGCGTATAAGATAACCCTGTTGTAGAGATTTAAAACTCCTATATGCAAAAATGTGGAATTTTATATTTTTTTTTCTGCCAGAAGAAAGATCATGGATGCGTTTTAATTTGTTTGTTTTTGTTTTTTTTTTCTACCCAGGGGTAATTGTACCGACCCAGTGGTCCTAAAATATCGCGAGATGGCTCATTCGAACGGAAATCAAAAGTTCTAGTGCCCCTTTTAAGTAACCAAAAAATTGGAGGGCAACTAGGCTCCCTCCCACGCTCATTTTTTCCCAAAGTCACTGGATCGAAATTTTCAGATCGCCATTTTGTTCAGCATAGTAAAAAATCTAATAACTTTGTCTTTCGATGTAAAATGACCCGCCACAACCCCGGGGGAAGGGCTGCAAGTTGTGAATTTTGCCCATTGTAGTAGTATGTACATATTGAATTTGCATAATGCCCCTAGGAATCTCTATGTTATTTGCGTACGCCTCTACACCTTTTCAAAGAGATTCAGAACTCCTTCACATGGCCTTATACTTTGCTTAATGCCCCTAGGAATCTATGTTATTTGCGTAAGCCTCTACACCTTTTCAAAGAGATTCAGAATGCCCTCACATGGCCTTATACTTTGCGTAATGCCCCTAGGAATCTCTATGTTATTTGCGTACGCCTCTACACCTTTTCAAAGAGATTCAGAACTCCCTCACATGGCCTTATACTTTGCGTACGGCCCTAGCAATCTCTATGTTATTTGCCGGGACGTATACACCTTTTCAAAGAGAGTGAGCATAACTTGATTGGTGATTGGGATTTGAATAAAAGGAATAGTTTTCTTTACAATTCATATTAGTGTGAGAATTGAATTCAAAGAGAATAATTAATTTGAGAAGATATTAGTAGAGAAAAATGAAAGGTGCATTTACATTATTGGAGATTAATGATGGAGCCGACAACAGCAGCAACGATATACGAGTACCCACTGTGGCTGTGGAAATAACCGCCGGTTGTAGACTATACTTTGAATAGGACGCTATGTATGCAAGATACATGATATCATTAAGAAAATTTAAACAGCAGGAGTAGCTATGTTCTGCTGGAAAAGTGAATATTCTCCATATAAATAAACTTCGGTCAGCATTAGATGTCGTATCAAAATTTATTGACGAGAACAAAATGCATCAGTGAATATTATTATTGTAATTATGTTCAATAAAATTGTTTCTAAATCAAAGGTATTTTTCTTTCTATAGTAGACTAGCGTATATTTTTTAGAATAGAAAAAATTCTGGTTAGTCTGAAGTTGGTTGTGAGAGAGTTAGGACTCTAAAAAATGGATAGATTCGAGGAAGAGCGAATCATGGGTATCTAGTTCTTATGGAAAAACTTTGATTCTAGATGACGATTTTCTAGAGCTGTCTATTCAAAGAAAGATATTTTCTCGGGGAATGCTTGTCGATATAATGAAAACTGATTCTCCATCATTAGACTATTGTATGAAGCTTCTATGTCGTGGTCCAAATGCATTTACACAATTTATTGATATATTGATCACGACACGGTAAAATGATATTGTGGATATGCTTTTAAACATTAGTTTAGAAATTTAGGACTTTTTTCATAAGAAAGTTGGTGCTCAAGGATGATTTACTCCAATCTCTCTCTCAGACAATTTTTTGTTGTTGCAAACTCATTTTCATAGTGGCAGTGAGAGTGACAACACATGACAAAATGTTCTATACATGTTCGCTATGAATGTACACACAGGGCAGCTGGTCATTATGTGAGAATTGCACAATGATTGATGAGTATGATGAAAAGTGTAGATTATGCAACCCATGTAAATTGCATAAAGGATATGCTGTACAAATTAAAGGTTGTAATTCCTGTCATGAAGAGGTGTGTGACTCTCATCCTAGTGGAAACCTATGCTTCAATTATCACTATGATAAATGTAATCAGTGGGAGAACGCATATCCCGGTATGATTGGAAAGAATCCTAACCGTGATTTTAGTTTATTGCTACGAGATTGGTATCGTCGTGGTTTTAGATTGTTCTTGGAGGAGGAACCGGGTCAACGATTCAACTGCTGGAATAATAAAAGAATATGGTTTCTGCGTTATTGTTGTGAAGTCAATGGGCATTATCATTATAAACCAACTGATTTTTATTAGGCTCTGATGGAATGTGATTCAACACTTGAGGACACTGTTTGTGAAACTGCTGCCAATAAGTAAATCGAAACTTGTGAAATCTAAAGAATGAATGAGAATAGTATCATTGACTATGCAAAGAGATATGACAATAGTGAAGTCACGCTCTACTGTAGAAAATGTGACCCTGACATTGCAGTACATCAGGATCAGTACACTGTGAATTCAGATAATCTACCTGCACTAGTTGTTGTCGACAAATACCTATACCTAGTAGAAGATGAAATCTAAAGAGTAGAAAAATCGTTTTATCATGTATATAAATTTTTTTTATTATTAATAAACAATTTCACATACATTTTTAGAAAATTTTATTCGTAGGGCACTGAAATTAATATTAAATACGCTTGTAAGTTTATTATCCACTGAAAAATCGTTCAATCGGGGTAAGTCAACGTAGAGATTAAGAAACACGTTGTAGGGATAGCCGCGGCATCTGAACATGAGAAAGAGTAGTGCACGAAAGACCAATGTCTTATTCCTTAAATCTTGTACTCTTCGTTGATTTTGAATAATGGTTGTCCCACTACTTTCAATAAAGTTGCTGATGTATGGAGCGTAGAATTTATACGATAGGCCAAGAAGATCAAAGAATTCAATATTCTTCGCTGTTTGAAAGATGCATAGCCAATGGCCAGTCTTCAAAGTCGACAAACAGCTATTAACAATGATTAGGGAATTGTTAACACTTAGAATTTTTTCAATGAAGTACGAAGGCATACAGTAGTAGCTGTGTTGGAAACTACATAAATCAATACTAAAAATATTGATTTTTTGTTACGTGTTAATTGTACGTAGTCTAGTAGAGCACTGCCGCCGATTGGGATTTCCCAATAGGTTTAAAAATGACTTAGTAATCTTATCGCGTTGCGGTAAGTCAGCGTATTGGCAAATGTAAACTCTTATCGTACAATCCCTGTCTGTTCTATAGTCATATCTTTAGTCCCCGAATTATCCAAAATTATTGCCCGTCCAACTTTTTAACATACTCAATCAATTATTCCAATTTTAAATAATTGAAAGTAAGGAGAAAGAGGGTACATAGTCAATTCAAACAGATTTCGGGAGGATTTTTTGTCAAAAGATAGAGTGTACAGTGGAATACCATTCACTTTGCACACAAGGCTAGATAGACCGAAAAAATTAAAATCATGGGGGGATTCAGTCCAGGATCCAACGGCACTGCCACTCTTAAGAAAGGCCAAAGCCAATTTTGATGGGATTTCTCCATTGATAAATGATGAATCGCTATAGCTACGAGAACTAGTGGCAATGTGACGTTGATTGGTGATCGTATGGGGGACAAAAAGTTTAACGTTGTTACCATTGGCTCTTAGATTTTCCACTGGCGATGAGCCAGAGGTCATAACATGTTGTTTTCGGACGTGGAGAATCGCCGATGTGCTATTGAGATTTGCATCGGGTGCTGCAGGAAGTGTTTTTCTCAAAATGAAATTCGATGGGGTCATCTGTAACTTTATGTCAATCTTGACATTGGGGGGTAGCCATTGATATATATTGAATATCTCATGATTTAATTTTCCAACTAGATGATACTCCTGGGTCACCGCAGTAGTCAACTCACCGTCAGTATCAACACCTGATCGATATTCATAGCCCAATGATTGTCCTCTCAACTCCTTGTATGCCTTTGTTGTCATCTTCATAAATTGTATGTAGCTTGCATTGTTGGATAAATTATTGCTAGTGCTCACCAATGTTCCATTGATAAATAAATTAATTTGTTTGAAAAGGTTGTGTAGAATACAGTTTTCGTAGGAGAGACCATCGCCAGCATTTGGAGTTGTATTATCTGACTTTTTCTTCACCGTAAAAATTAAATCAATAAATGTTGATGACAAATCAATGAAATAATCTTCATTGGAAAATATTTGAAAGTGTGTATTGTCCGAGAGGGGTTGTTGGGGGTTAAAATGTTGTTAGTAGCAATACTTGACACTGACACTAACATTTTCGGCAATGAATACATTCAATGAGGAACTGATTGATGGATATGATTCCTTGTGGGGGAGATAAGTCATCTTAAGAGAAGAAATCCCTCTTTGATCTAACAATCTTTTTCTTTTTTTCTTCTGCTTATTGGCCTTCCTTGTTTTATTCCTCAAAGTCCTTGTTGATGTCCTTCGCTTCCCACCTGGGTGGAGACTGATGAGTGAATGACGCGCACGCATCCTTTTCAACCCCTCCTCATTTTGCCGAGATTTTAATTGCTCATCAACGGCTCTTGCTGAAGATCTAATATTTTCCTTAACACTCTCCTTGAAATTCTTGCTCGACCCCCAGTCCTGTAGTGGGGAGGCAGCAAAATTTGATTCTGCAGGTGCCAGATATTTTCTGGCAAGGGGTAACGCAGAACGAAATAGCCTAGCAAACCAGCTAAAATGACTATAGCCAGACATTGTAGCAAGACCCTTATAGTAGTCCAATCCATTGCAGATTTCACTTGGACTCAAAGCACTAACATAACAATCAATATCGGGACAGACAAATGGAATTCTTCTATTGTTCATTCTAGGTGATGGTACTATCGTTGACAATGGGTCGAAAATGACATGTAATCACTGCTAAGCCTTTTGTTATTGCTAGAGGATCAACCCAATTCACTTCTTAGTGTTAACTGACAGAGTTCCAATTACGAAGTGTTTACAGGAACATACAGAAAGTACATTATATATTAGCGATGAATAAGTTCATGAGTTGTTTTTCATTCAAGAACACTTAGGAGGAGTACATTTGAATTACCGACTCTCGACGTTTCCACAAAGAATGCATAGAGAAATATGCAAGAGTCCGAGGTGAAACTAGGTGGATAATCAGCAAAAATAACTTGATCCATCCCGTAAACGGTGCCAGCATTTTTCCCATTGATCGTGTTCTGTTTAAAGCCAAGAACGTCTCTCAGATTATCATTGAGAATAATTATTTCAGTGTCAACAGGTGAAGTAATGTAAATCCTATCATGTTCCAATGAATAATTAAAATGGAATGTACCATTCCTACGATATGAGATTTTTCTATTGATTGTACGACACAAATCTATCATATTATCGTATTCAATATATTGCAATTTGGCATGTGGATATTCGCTAGATTTAAGTGCTTCAACCCATTCATAGTCGACAAAGAGTGTCCAATCGAATGGTATAACCTTCATATCATACACAAGATCCTTTCTCAGGATGTCATAGGTATTTTTGAAAATACAGTCGACAAGAACAACTTCATACGCACCGTCAAATTTGATGGCGGGGGAGAGTTTTGTCCTAAAATCACTTGTCGCATTCAAGTCGTTGTAGAAAGGATCGGAGACGTTGGACATGAAAGCTACATAGAAATCATTTGGCATTGTCAATATCTTCAACACCGATCCAAGAATCAAAATCAGAGTTGTATCCTAGCCACCGAACAAGCAGCTGTTTCTTACACCTGCGAGTATGAGTCTTTAATATCTTTTCAATTTGATAGATTTCACTATTATTTTTAACTTTTTCTAGTTCATAGTCACAAAGGCCGCCGAGAATCTCTTCATCTTTGGTATCACGCAGGCGATAAGTTATGGGCTTAGTGTCTAGGATTCTTACCACTTTAAAAAGTTCTGTGGACCACAAGTAATTCCCCTTTTCAAAAACATTAGTTGTCCTATTAATTCAAACAGTATCACCAACATTGAATTTATTTTTCTTCTTGACAATCGTTTCATTGGAGTACTGTTTAAGAAAGGTGTCAATTGTATCATGATCAGAATGACAAACTTCCGTTGGGCTTGAGTTGGACAATGATCGATGAGGTCGTTTCTTACTAATCAACATGATTTTATCTAGATCATGAATTAAAGCCGATTTATTTTTCAAGGTACAATATCTTGAAATTAAAAGTCGAATAGTTCTTATCAATCGTTCGGCCAATGCAGCCTTTATAGGACTATGACTATGATAGAGCAGTGCATTATATTTCACTAGTACTTTTGCAACATGGGGATTAACAAATTCACTACCGCGATGCGTTTGAATTTTTTTATATGAATCCTGTTCGAGAATACTTTCAATGGCCTGAGCAACTTCAACACCTCTCTTTGATCGCAATGGAATTGTATATGCATAACGACTATAAACACTGATTGCAAGTAGAATGTACTTTTACAGTGTATTGTGACGTCTTTGAATCTGATCTAGAGCCAGTAGAAATTCTGTCATCTTTTGCTACGTGTAAAAGGGTTTAGATTTTTGATATTCTGTAGCGCAAAGTCTTTGATGTCTGTAAAGAGTTTAACTTCACTAATTTTCTAGAAATTCTCGTAAAATTATAGTTCGAACATACGCGACTTTTTAAATAGTGATGTGGGAACTTAAACTCCCCACTTCACCAATATTTTCATAAACACCTTTCAGAACTTCAACCATTTTGAACGTAAACACGTTGTGTAACGTCTGCTACCCTTTTGTATACTGGATGGTGATGGTGACATGAAACGTTTTCGATTTTTCCTCGCCGCCATTGTCAAGTTTTTTCCGCTAGGTGTGCTAGTATTTTCCAAGATTGATTTAAAATCTTCTTCTTCTTCTTCTTCTTCATGTTCATATTTTAATGGTGTCGATGTTGATGATGTTGAAGATACATGTTCATTTAATTTTTTTAGAATTTGTCTGTTGCTAATAAGACTTTTGGGGAAGTTTAATGTATTTAGAAAGTTGTATAGATGAGCGTCAAATGATAATAGTCCTTTACGATTTGTAACCATATCATAGATTAAATCAAGTAGATTATAGCTCTTGCACTGAATTATAATCCCTTTCCCATTGCTCTCAACTTGAATATGATCTTGACCACTTTCCATGAGATAGGTTAGGGGTCGTGTAATTTGTTCACGATATGAGTGGGGCCTTACATTTACAATTTTCAATACAATTGAATCCAGTTCCTCCTTCTTTTATTGTGTTCCAGCAGCAGCAGACTCTTGAGAAGATGATTCTGTTTTGCAATCAATACCAGCAGCAGCAGTGGGCTTCGATCGATAAGTCTTGTGTTTATCGACTTGGCGAAGGGCATCTTGAAGTAAAAGCATTTTTTTATCATCCTCAATATTGTTATTGTCAAGGAATTTACTCAGATTGTTCTCAAAGTGTTCCACGGGTGAGAGAGCGAGTTCTATTGGAGTCAATTTATAGGGTTTTGACATCTAGAGAAAACTGTTTACAAGTCCTGCAATTTTCGGCAGTAAAAGTGTGAAAAAGCTACCACCTGCCTGAAGAAGACGTTTCTTTTTAAAATTCTTTCCTTTCTTTTTAGAGGCCACTGTACGTAAAATGGAACGATGTTGCTTTGCCTGTTGCTTAACTACTTCCGGCAGTTGAACATTACCCTTGGTCAAATTTAAACAAAGTTCATATATTAGGTTAATGAAATTATTGTCACTACCATGTTTGAGTATGGCTTTCCTAAGCGGAGGTTTTGAAGTGCTTAGAACTGAAAACAAATGTCTATTTACATGTAGTTTCTTCAGTGTCATGATTGCGACTAATAGTTCTTTTTAGTGTTCACCGGAAGATATACTGTAATTTCATTGTCGAAATTATCTGTGACTACACGCAGATCCTCGGGTGTATTTTGATTAAGATCCAATAGGATATAACCGTGGGTTTTATTAGTTGCCTGATTGTATGCCGAGAGCAGAAATTTAGGGGTACCTGGATGGATTCGTTTATTGAAGGTTATTAGCTAACGAGAATCACGAACAATTCTTTATATGTTATATGAGGTGCAGTTCAAAGCAAGTGTTTGTATAAAATTGCTCTGATGAAAGAGGTTGTGTAGAACTAGAGTAACGGAAATCTGATCATGATGAAAGTGAACAGTGAACAGTTGTAGCATTTCCTGGGACCATTGTTCAATAGATTCTGCCAGATCGTCAATGATCAGCCAAGAGTTTGGTTCAATAATGCTGAAAACACCAAGTCCCTGTATGAATTGTATCTGCACAAAACCCGTGGTGGCAGCAATTGCTTTTATTTTATCGTATGACTCCTGCCAAACACTGCAACAATAGTAGATTTTTTCAGCTTTTCCAGATACATTTAATAGCAATTTTGAATTATTTTAGTTAAGAGAGTTGTTTTGTACGACATTGACGGCCAAAACAAAAACGATCTGAATGGTGTTTTAAATTGATACATGTTCCCTTCAACAGTTCACTCGGCGGACAACTAACTGTAGACCATAGTTGTCTAATGACTAAATAATTTCCCCTACTCTGTTCAAGAATAATAATAATAAGAAGACGAATAAAAGAATCATATTCTCTTTTATTATATGCATAAGCACATTAAACATGAAAAAATACACTTTTAATTTATTTATAATAAAAAAATACAACATTTACATAGGCACAGAGAGAGAAAAACACTTAAATAAATACTTTTTTTGTTTATTTATAGAAAAAAATAAAACATTTGTTTAAAGCACTTAAAATAATATCACTTTTTTTTAATGAAACATGTATATTTACAAAAACAATCTGCTCTAAGTTAAAAAAAATATGACTTTGGTAGTGGCAGTACACCCCCCACTGGCGGCCACACTCCCCCCCCCCGGGCCGCGCGGCCCCCCCAAGGTTTTAGGAAAAAAATTAATGGACTTTATTCAAAACGAGACTTTACCTATGGATAACACATTCGGCCCGGTCTGAAGTTAAATAGTGTCCAAGGGGGGGGGTAGTCAAACCGTCTTGACAAACATAGACCTTGTCGGAGATGGTACTCATGGCAATTTTTTCTACATTTACAGTAAAGTTCCTGTAGTTGAGGGAACGAATTGCCAGCAATTTGACTGGTGTAATAGTATTTTGAACAATACAATTTCTATAAATGTCCATTGAAAATCTTATCTATACAGCGCATGGGCACCCCTTTGCAATGTTTCTTAATTTCATCGTCGTGTTTCTGTATAAAGTACACCTTCGGACTTACAAACACACCACGGGAAATCATGTCGCTTCCTATTTCTGATTTAAAAAATAAAAGCTGATTTGGCACCCGACGTTTCACTAGTTCTGGGTAAGGCCCACTCCAAGTGGTGTAGTCCATCCGTGAGCTGATAATTTCACCTTGCGCCAAATCATCAATTAGATTTAGGGTTTTTACTTTTAACAGTAGAGAATCTGTGTTCCCGTAGCAGACCTCTACTTGCCCCTTTTTCGGCCACAGTACCCTAGCCACATTGTAGTAGAATTCCAACATGAGCTTTTTAGAGATCTCCAAGATCGCACTGCCTGCAGCAATATTTTTATTTAATACAGTGCGTGTTTTTTTTTCTATTCAATAGTACCAGGTCTGGGCCAACGATTATAAAAGAAGTGTAACTTGGGTGGGTGATAATTCAAGCACAATGTTCGGGATCAGTCACGATGTCATAACGGTTCTTATTGCAAACACTCTCGCACAATTTACTAAAAGCTAAATTCAAAATGAGCTTATAAAATTCTTTTTAGGCTTTTGTCTGCGCTGCAGAACGTTTCTTGACAAAAGTGTCAACAAACGTTTTCAGATGGGGTTTTTGGCTAAACTGGAGCGCTCTGTGAACCTTTGTGACGTTGAAACCGTTGTTGAACATCCATTTTAAAGTCACATGATGTACAACTATATTTTTTTTCAGCAGAAGGTCAGCAATAAATTTTTGTTTTGAAGGTGACCAATGCAATCCATCCACCTCGACTAAACGCCTATTGCGAGGGCTCAAACAGTCCTTAGTCACAGGTCTATCGATGCGCGGGAAAACAAAATCCTTTACTGAATCGTGAAGCTCAACTGGTATCTCCCCATCAATTTCAAAAAACCATCCAACCGGTCCATTATTCTGTATACTCCCAAGGGTGGGGAAACGGGGAGCTTGAGGGTCATTGATCCCATTATGGTCACCACAAGGTCGTGCATAAGGAGACATGCCGAAGGGGTGGAGAGGATTCATATCAAAGAAAACTGCATCGGATTTTGTCCCCGTCTTCTCTCCTGTTGGATCAATTTCCAAGAGACGATCCCCAAGAAAAACAAATCCACCCCTCATAGACCTTTCGATGAACAGATGCTGATCAATATCTGTGATTAGCTCAATGTTTCTCCCACTAATTTTTAGGATGAGTTCTATCACCAGATGAGGAGGCGAAAAATAATATCCCAAATTAAGATTAAATTCTCCATACATTTTTTCCGTATTTTTACGCATAATGTATAACAGAGGTAACAAGTCACTCGACAAATAGAATTTGCAGTAGTCAAAGCCATTTTTACACCCTCCCTCTGCCCAAACTTTCCTAGAAAAACTTTTTTCGTCGGGGGTGCGCCTACGGATGTATAGACAATCGAAAAACAATTAAATCGAAGGAATAGTATCCTTAGTAACTTTCGACATGGAACAATAATAATCAAAGGTATTCTTATCCTTAACTAACAGTCGATAACACGAGTCACATGGAAATTGCTGCTTGAGAAGGGGAAAGCGTTCCAGTCGTCATCGTTTTTCTACACTTGAATTGTTTTTCTCAATGATTTGGTTGAAACAATGGTTGAATCGGAAAAGTAAATTTTATTCGTTTGTTCAGTAGTGGAATCAGCAAATTTCAACATTAATTATAAGAAAGTGACCTTTCTAAACGATCTAGGTAGTATATTGTAGGGAAATCTGTCTATCACCCATGCATTATCCACTGTTACATTTCTTTGAAAATGTGCCATTTCTGGTAGCACATACTTCAGATCCTAGTTAGAGTTATGTATAAAAACCGGAAGAAGGAGTTGCTGTTTAATTTTTAAATTACATGAATTGTGAGCCCACCCCCGAAAGTTACTTTTTCCCGTTGAATTGGGGTCAATAAGGTGATTATGATCCTGGACCGCGTCTTTTGGGGCAAGAACACCCCTACAAACCCAACAAATTGTCCCCTTTTCTAGTGCCAGTTGCTCCTTATCTGATAATGTCATTGGGTAGTTGGTGTGACGCAATCGTGAAATTGCGCCGTTTGCTGTTTTTATTAAAGATATCAATAACTTTTCCATACTAACCTCCTCATCCATAGCCAAAAAAAAACTATTCCAACTGCATTTTATTATTGGAATGACGACGGGCATGCGCATAGGAACACGCAACTAGTTTGTGTTCCTTGACTATATTTGGCCTTGATGGGTCTGATACCTCCACCAGTCTTGATTCACAATCTAAAGATATTTTATCAACTTGTAGCAGGGAATTTTGGAAATTTTTAAATTGTAAAGTATCTTTGCCTTGTGCCGGCATTTCAATTCGTTGATTCCCAAGAATTTTGCAATTCCTCATGTGGTCTGAAAATGTTCACTCAGATCGAAATGGGGAAAGGCACATGGGGCAATAGAGACGTTCTCCTTTGTTCTTGCCTTGGGATAGGAGTCGACTTATTGCTGTAACGAGGAAAAATGACCATAGGAATTTACATCTTTGGGAGGCTCATAAATAACCCAAACCCAATTTTTAACATTATCTACCATCGGTGTCCTAACTGAATACAAAACTCCTTTTTTATTTGGTTTCTTTCCCCCATTTACACATTCTGTGTCATACTGGAGAACAACCACCCCCAACCCAAGATTTTCATTTGCTTTTTCAAATATGGTTATTTCTTTCAAGGACACCGGATGTTCCCCCTCTACACAATCAAAATTTACTTTAGGGAAATTTTTTCCACTGTTACGTGCAAGTCCATCGAGATTTTTCATTGATGAATCTTTGTTTAATGTTTTATGGGCTGCTGCTAAAAATGCATATTTAAAGCATTGCAGCCCTGTGTCAAATTTGAAACCTTGAACCCCTCCTGTAGCCGACAAATCTGGGTGGCATTTTATTTGTCGACTACCCCACCCTCCCCTAAAAATGAAGTTTTTTTTAAATCGACTGAGATTCAGATCCATGTGTTCAATGTATAAAATTGTGGACCCACTTCCCCTCTCATTAAACGTGTCCAAAGTCAATATTAATTTATTTACCCAGTTGAAAAATTTGTCCTCAAATTCATTTAGACCAGGGTAAAAAGTCTGGTTGCCAGTTGAAAAATGAAAATAAAAAATATCCCTGGATGTCCCCTTTTGTAAATAAACTTTTTGATTCACTGATGCTTTAACCCCCCCTTTACTCCCCCAATTCTGAATCTGAATCTCAGTTTCTGCTCGAATTCTGTCGATGTAGCTATGGAGAACATTCACAGGGTCTGTTAAAATAATGCCCCTGTCAACCACGTTTTCCTCGGGAGGGTTAAAATCTACCCTATGTCTGCTACTTAGAGCAGACTCAAACAAATAAAATTCACGTAATTCCGGGGACATGACACTATTTTCATGTCCTGCACCTATTTGCACAGGACTCAATTCACTAATAGTAAAACTATCGTCAAAAATATCCCCGGAAAAATTAGATCCAACAACTCGCATTGTTGTATTACTACTACTACTACTACTATTATTAGTACTAGGTGTATCATTAAGGGGAATGGTGGGGGGTGACATAGAATTGTCAATAACACCATCCCCCGTCTGTTCAATTACATTAGATGGAGATGGCATAAAGTCTCCTAGGCTAGTTACCATGTCTTCCAGTGTGTTTGGAGACAGCTGATCGAGCCAGACTGTATTGTCCTGTGACGTAATTTCTATATGGGAACCCGGTTCAGTTGCACTACTAACATCACCTAAATGCTCACACATGAATCTATCTATCCATTCTGGATCCTCTATCATATCAAAGTCACAAGTTAAATCATCTACGCTAGCCATCTCCCCAAAAACATCATTAAGAAAACCTCTATGCCATTCCATATTGTCTAGAACTAATGCTGATGGTTCATCTCTGAACTCCACTGGTGGTGTTAGAATTGGCTCAGTATATGCTGATGTTTCATCGCCCAATGGCGGTGTTATTTCATTAATCTATAAAAAAAGGAGCTTATTTTTTATGTGAAATAACCATTATTTCATAAAGTTGAAAAATCATGTTAATTTCTAGTCATATGTTTACCTGGATGAGGGCTGGATGGTCCTTTTTAGAGCCCAGGGGGACCTTTGGGGACCGGGAGCTTCCTTCGGGTTTGGGATTGGGGGATTGGAGCCCTTTCGAGTTGGGGTAGAGGACTTCACAACGCTGTTCAAATAGAACTTGTGTATTATAACAACCCTAGAGTTTCAGCCTCAAATCCTTTTCGAAAACATCTTCTGAAATCATATTTTCAAATGTCTCTAACTGTTTCACAGAACTAAGTGCCTAAAATTTCCAAAACAGTTTCGCCCAAATAATCTCTAAACGTAATTTCTGTATGTTCCATTTGTTTTTGACATCTCTGTGCCGTCACATTTGAAATTATTAAGAATCCCTTTCTCACGTTAATATCTTCATCTCTAAGATAAAAACATCCAGTTATTTGAACCACTTTGTAACGGGCGATTCACATTCATTTTATACTTGTCTGATTAACATTCAAATTTTCAACCTTTCCGATGGCTTATTTTGATAATGGTTAAGTAGGCGCAAAGTTAACTGCAAACATATCCTAGTTTAAGAATGTTTGCTCAACAGCCAATTGTGAAATAGTGGTTTGTTTATATAGATTTTGTTTAATGAAATAATGGAATTTTGCATTAGAAAACATCTTGCTTAAAAGAGAAATTACAGGTAAGGTTTATAAATCTATAGAAAAGTATGATAATCTATTTGATACTTCTGCATTATAACCACTCTTTTATACTGCTAATTAGGTTAATGCTAATGAAAGAAAATAAAATAGGATTATTATAGAATAGTTTAGAAACAAATTTAAGTTTAGTTTTACTCATCAAAAGTTACGCGCTTGAGAAAATTTGCCTTATTTTCGAAAATACGGAAAGAAAAAAAATATGTACATTTACAAATTCAGACTGCACTTGTACATCTGAAGTCCCTGGCAAGAGGAGTGTCCTCCCAATCTTGACCAGATGAGGCTGATGCATTATATGAAAGCATCCATTCCCTCTTAAATTTTCTACCAGGTTGCATAGTGGTCTGTATAGAGCTGGCACTTGGCTTGATTGAATTTAATGGTTCGATTACTCCTGTCTCGGCAAAGCTTTTAAAAATTTACAAACGATTTAAGAATTAAAGCTTAGGTAAATAAGCTTAGGCACTTTTTCTACAAAATAAGTTTTTCAAAGAAAACTCAAGCATAGATGAAATTGTATATATGTAAGGTTAAAGCAAAAGCTTTTGAACAGTTTTTGTCCCAATCTGGCCCAGTTTGAACTTCCTGCATTCAAAATTTGGTCCAAATTAAGGATCTAGATCCACACTTCTAATCCCCCTCCCCCATCTTCTAAGAAGTAGATAGATCTCCACATACGTGACATGTGTATACAAATCAGCTAGAATAATCTTCCTCATTGAATTTGAGGATGCTCAAGGCTGTATGAATCAGGATTTTATTTCATATTTATATATTTTACTTGGTATTTGGTATTCCACTGGTAGCGTTGATTTTCACCAAAGCTGGTGTTTATAAAGGCTTTAGTAATAGCTTAAAACCATTAAAACTGGTAAAACAAGGCGAGTACATGTTCCGCACACGATGTTTGAGTTCCAATAAAACTGGTATTTTTTGTATTGTATACAGGCCTATAAAATTTGTAACACCCAGAAGGTTCCTGTATCTCATTACCCTAAATATATGCATGCTAATTCAGTTATATTGTGCCGCAAATTTTTACATGTCAATCACGTAATATCATTATTCACCGCAAGCATATAAGAAGTCGATTTACTAAATTATTAAAGTATTTTAAGAATATATATTTAAAACTTGCGTCGATAATCACAGCTAGCTCGCCAGATTCCTTCTCTCCTTCGGAATGCGGTGTGGGAGGAATTACAGTTGGTCTGGTTGCATTCAATGATTCGATTAATCCCGTCTCGGTTTTATCCTGAGTTTCATCCAATTTTGCACGTTTTTGCTGCGATGGCCGATCAACAGCATTCTAAAATAAAAATCATTTTCAGTTTTCAAACTATTTAGCTTATGAGAGGGCGCTGCCCCTTCAATATCAGTACCAAACCCCCAAAAGTTGAAAAAAATGACACAATTTAATTAGCTACTTCAATTTTTACTTATCCAGAATATTAATGGAGGGCACTGGGCCTTTCAATTCCATAGTACCAAACACAAAAAGTTGACAATTATAGATCTTTTTTTTATATGCAAAGCTTTTAAAACTTTTTATATACCTAAATTGCGAAATACTTAAAATCACAGAAAAAAGGAAGAAAAGAAGACTCCGACATAACCTAAACCAAAAAATTATTGAGTATATGAAGGGGGTCACCCTCTAGTCAATATCTCACCCCTTTACGCTAAAGTTTTTTTAGCACTTTCAAAAGAGGTATCTATTCTAATTAACCAGCCTTTGTGATTCAAGAGTTCGTGATTTTAACAAAATTCGAACTTTAGCGTAAAGAGCGACGTATTGACTAGGGGTAAACCCCTTAATACATGTGATAGAAACATATAAATATAGAAGTTTCGTTATGTAAGTTAATTCGTAAGTAAATTCATAAGTCAATTTTGAAAAAGCCATTTAGTCAACAAATTTGTAAACATGCTCTTCTTAATCAGATAGTGAGAAAACATCCCTTTTCAGGTAGAAGAACGTAGTGATTTGATTATTTTATTGGTGAAACTACTCGCCCTGTTTGAATATTAACACCTTTTTTCAGGTGGAAAGGATGAAAAGCGAAACTGACTGGTCCTGTTTTCAATATTTACCGAAATTTGAAGAAAAAAAAACAGGGACTTTTTAATTAGAATAGGAAGCTTTTTTGAAAGTGCTAACAGCTTTAGCGTAAAGAGCATGATATTGAGGAGGGGATGACCCTTCATATCCGGATTAAATCTGCCGAAACTAATATGCAAATTCTATTTTAATTTTTCATATACAATGAGCCACAATCAAAGTGAACCTGCCTCTTTTTTTTGAATATTTACTAAAATTGAAACACATGGACTGTTTAATTAACATAGGAAGCTATTTAAATGAGCTAACAGCACGGTGAAAAAAAAGCGTAAGTAAGGAAGGTAAAGGAAATTCTTCCTTAACTTAATGGCGAGACAAAAATAGATTTCTTTTTTATTATAATATAAGAAAATTTTACTCACCAGAAGTCGCTTAGAAGATTCAATATCTCTATCAATGTAAATGATTGTAAAATATAGATACTGATAGAACAAATGAACTATTCAAACTGTATAAAATTATAATTTAAAACTTGAATATATACAAAAAAATAACTGAATATATTAACACCTAAACAAGACACACTGGTTTTCTGACACGGATTTACCCTAAAAGGCGTGCATACCATATATATCATGAAGTAGAAATCTAGTCTACGTAAATTATGTAAGAAACTTGTCCTTCATAACATATTACACAGTTCCCAACTAGCATGAGGCAAGAAAAGTATAAGGCCATGTGAGAGGATACTCACTCACTTTGAAAAGGTCTATACGTCCCGGCAAATAGTATAGAAATTCCTAGGGTCGCAAACAAATTGCTATTGAGGCAAGCAAAGTATAAGGCCATGTGAGAGGGTACTCACTCTCTTTGAAAAGGTGTATACGTCCCGGCAAATAGTATAGACATTCCTAGGGGCATTATGCAAAGTATAAGGCCATGTGAGGGAGTTCTGAATCTCTGAAAAGGTGTAGAGGCGTACGCAAATAACATAGAGATTCCTAGGGGCATTATGCAAATTCAATATGTACATACTACTCATTGTTTACATATAGTATTAGTTTTAGGGAAGTATATATCCATTTTTTTGGGGGGATTGTGTTTGGGCTGGATTTCTAAGGGGGGAATCTTCCTTAGGGAGGGAAATTTCTGATGAGTGAATATTCTAGGGGAAATGTTACCCTGGGGGGTTTTGACAGAATTACTATACGAAATTCTTTTCAATTGTCTTGCATTCTATTTGCCAAATTTTATATATGGAGATGTTCCGGGGGGATTATCCGGGGGCTTTTTTCCGCTTGTTTTGTTTTCTGAGAAATAATTTTCAAGGAAGGGGGCATTTCTGGAGTGACCGAGAAATCGAGCATAGATTAAAGTCTTATTCCAATGAAAAATCTGATGTCAATCAAATGTCAATCTGAGTAAGGTATTGTTGAAAGGTCTATTATGAGCACAAGCTAAAAAAAAAAAAAAAAAAAAAAATCCAATGTAAAAAGAAAATAATGAAAAATAGTTTATTTGTAGACACTTCCTTTTTTTTCATTATCTCCTATTTACATTGTTATCATCATTTTTTTAAACCCATCAACGCATATATGCCATTTCTGCTGTATGCATTTATATATTAAATATTCATACCGTTGGTCGTAGACAGAAACACTCCTGGAGAAGGGGTTGAGAGTCTTTCTGGGAAGGAGGGTTAAAAAAAAAATTTATTGTATGCACCCAAATACCAGTATTTAACAATAGATAGTATTTTCTCAAAACAACTTGCAGAGTGAGGACTGTACAACGTAGGGTGAGGACAATCTTATGAGGGTGCTTGTTGCTTTATCAGCCCAAACACATACATGTTTATATTTGTTTTAATGTCACATGCTTCATTTCAAATTTATATCCCTAATATGTTCTGGTCAATTCTTAAATAGATAACAATAGCTCAAAGGATGAATTACAAATAAGATAATAAACAAATAGATGTGTTTTTTTTTATTTCTATACATCTGCAATAGGGTGCCTCTGGGGGGGGAGAAGGACTTACGTAATTTTACCCTTTATAAAATATCAGAAATCACACTAAAAGATACCTCTTTGTCAACACAGCTTATTAAATATCTTTATCTCTAAGGAGAATTTCAGGGTGAATTGGCTATAAGCAATTTGACACAGAGGAGGGGGGATTCTGAGCGAGGAAGGAACTTTCTGGAGGGACGGGGTGAGTTCAATTTACATTGGATGTAATTTCCATGGACGAGTTCCATGAGGGCGAGGGGTCTATTTCATAGAGGGTGAGCCAAATTTACCGCCATTATTTGAAAAACGAACAGAAATTATGCCATATATGAAGGGTTGTCCCCTCCCCCACCATACCTTATTCTTTACGCTAAAGTTTGACTGTTTACTAAAATTGAAAAACAGGAACTGTTTAATTAGAATAGGATGCTTTTTTAAAAGTGCTAACAGCTTTAGCGTAAAGAGCATGGTATTGAGGAGGAGGCGACCCTTCATATCCGATATAAATCTGCCAAAATATTATACAAGTAGTATTTTAATTTTTCATGCACGGTGAGCCACAATCGAACCTACATCGAACCTAAATTTAAAAAAAAAAAAAAAAAACTTAAGCGTAAAGAGCGAGGCATTGAGGAGGGGACAGTCCTTTTCATATACGGAATAATTGCTGTTCGTTTTAAGTTTTAATGCCGCTCCTTACTTTCAGTTAATAATTTTTTTTCAATTTAATTCCACAAAGACGATACTTTTGTAAACATATGAAGAACCGTGTATATTGCAATTGTATCTGTCTGGTTTATATGCAAAGTAAATACATTCTAAGACCACTCTGGCTATACATGACAAATGAAACTCAGAGAGGAAAGAAAAAAAAATAAAATGAAAAATAAAAAAAGGTGAAAAAACGAGGATTTTGTCAGCCAGTGGTGAACTATGAAGAATAATAAATACGCATATATTTCGACAAGGACCTCCGCCAAGTCGTCCTCAATGCTAAACAAAAAAAGAAAAAGAAACCAACAAAAATCGAACCTTTCGAATTTTACTTGCCAACGACAGAACAGAAACTAAACAAGAACCAGGTTGAAATCAATGAAAAAGGAATTTACCAAGATGATTAGGCAATAATCCTTAGTTTTGCTATAGCTTTGGCTGGCCTAAAAATTCGTTCATCATTTGATGTGCAAATAGGTTCTTTCAAGTTATACCGGGTGAAAATATTGATTGAGTCCTTCAAAATTAAACTGTCGTAAATTGGGCTTAATGAAATATCACCAGTATCTCTATTTATTGCTAAATTTCGGTTCATGTATTTTTTTTTATCTCAATTACCTCTTTAAAAGTTTGTGGTAGGCCATTTACAGTAGATATTAAGGATGCCTCGTCAAAAAGAACCAGATGGGTCGGATTTACGAAAATATGCGAAGCCAATGTCGAATCAAAGTTTTCATTGTTATTTTTCGGTCTCAGAGCCTTATCTATTGAATTTTTTTCGGTGTGACACATACATTTTCGGGAAATCCACGAAAGTTAATGTATGGTGCAAGCCCTGCTTGATTTTTCATCAGGAAAATCGAAATACTTAACCACACAAGAAAAGAAAAGCTCTGACTTTGCTGGACGACGTAATAAAGAATTGCCGCAAAATTAATTCAAAGTCAACCGAACGCCACCACCTCTGCCAGTGGCGGCGTGCGTGCGGCGTGCCGGCAGCGGTCAATTGTGACTCTCATTGGCGGTATTCGGTCGATGTGCGGGCGTGGCACCGGTGTCCAAACTGAACCCTCGTTCAACTCAACCACCGTACTTATATTGGGTAAAACACTGGTTAGAATCTTTACATGTTCAACCTTGTTAGAATTGTTTGCTTTTTAAAGTCTTGATATAAATGACTAACAACCTTGTTGTTAGTATTAGTAGATATAAATGACTGTCAAGATGATTTATAAAAATGTTCTGTTTTGTTGTCTAAAAAACAGAAAATAGGACGTTATAAACTCTTAAAGCCAGATTTATTTGTCTTTTTTTATGTCTGTTAATGGGGTTCCCTTTGCCCAGTCACTGTCTACGGGTCTAAGCGTTTACCCCCCTCCCCCGTGGAAAATAACCCCTCCTCCACCCACGGAAACCCCTCACCTGAAAAATACCCCGCTCGTGAAAAATTATGGTTTTCAAAATTAAAATATCTTATTTGAGTTGTGTTATTTTTTAGTTTGATTAAGAAATGCTAAGGGAAGTGAAAAAGAGGAATATATGTGTAAACCCCCCCCCCCCTCCGTGCACAAAATTCTTGCTCGTGGAAAATCTTCTAGAAAACCCCCACGTAAAAAAGTCCGCATGTTTCAAAATGACCAATACTATCTTTAAGCAATAGACAAATAACAAAACTAAAAAATGAACTGAAACTTCTGCAATGGGGTTATTTGATTGTTTTGTAGCTAAGGAAGGAGGGAGATACCTCAAAGGGTGCATTTTGATGCCAAAACATCTTAGCTCTCATTGAGCCTTCAGATAAACACAAAATTAGCTCTAAGGGAGAGACTACATGAGGATGGAGGGAGAAATTGTTTGACAATCCCCAGGCATTTCTAGTCTTTTTATACTCCGAAAGTGATTGGAAACTAACCAGCCACGAGGGATATTTTTTGGGGGGAGATTTTTTGGGGGGCCGACAAAAACGCTATTTTCTCTTTGTGTTTGGAAACTGGTGATTTGAATTTTTTTTTCTTACATGAATCAGACCTTCCTGAACGTTGAGTAATAAAAATCTGTATTAAAAAGGGCGGCCGGCGTTTACCTCCCCGCGGAAAATACCCGTGAAAAATAAGGCATTCCAAATTTGAGAATTTTATTTAGTATTTCATTTTTTTAATTTTCGTAGCGGGAAGGAATTTTGGTAAATGTGTATTATGCGCCGCTCACTCAAGTTTATGCTGCGTAAAATTTGAGAAGGAAGTCGGAGGAGGGGTTTACGTGGGAGGATCTTTCCATGGAGGATGTTTCCTTGGGGGAAGGGACATTTCTATTAAGGGATACCGGATTTCCCAAAATCATTTAAAAAACGATCAGAAATTAAATAAAAAATATTTTTTTCAACTGACAGTAAAGAGCAACATTAAAACTTAAAAAAAAAGAAATTATTACGTATATGAGGGGGTTCGCCCCCCTAGTCAATACCTCGCTCTTTACGCTAAAGTTTTTTTTAGTACTTTCAAAAGAGCTATCTATTCTAATTAACCAGCCTTTGTGATTCAAGGGTTTGTGATTCGAACAAAATTCGAACTTTAGCGTAAAGATCGAGGTATTGACTAGGGGGCGAACCCACTCATACACGTAATAATTTCTGTTCGTTTTAAGTTTTAATGTTGCTCCTAACTTTCAGTTGAAAAAAACTTTTTTTTATTAAATCTTCATAAAAAGCGCAGAATAATTGTACCTAATTTACCCCCCCCCCCAAATGTGCAAAAATATAGCCCAAATTTGTTTCTAAAGTAATGAAGAAATACGTTTGTTCTCGAGTTTTAAACATCCTAATCTTAAGTTAGTGGCGTATAACACACAAGTGTCAAATTTTTTCATGGAGAGAGAACTTTAACGCAAAGAGCGAGGTCTTGAGGAGGAGGCAACCCCTTTCACCAGTTGAATTTTTTTTTATTTAATTACTTACAGATAGTATTTGTTAATGGGAAACATAACTTCTTAAAGAAAGTAAAGAGCCTCATTAAACCAAAAATGAGTAGAAATGAAGTAAAATAATCTTCAAAGCAAAAACTATGGAGTATATTAGAAAAAAAAATTAAAAGATATAAAATATTTTTATACGAAAAAGACTATATCAATAAAAAATGAACGGAAATTGATATAAAAAACTTTCAACAAAACAACTTTGTCAAGGAATAGTAAACAGCCTCATTAAGCCAAAAATGAGTAAAAATAAATTCACATAATTTTCCGAGCGTAAAACTACCACAAATCACCACAAATAAATGAACTGAACCCAAAGCAAACAGAAATAACAATAAATAACCTATTCAAACTGAAAATAGCAACAATTAGCATGAGTAGGGCTGACAACCTCCCCACCTCCTAAAGACCAGAACATAAATTGCACTTTACTGAAAACAGAATACATTTTAAATGTTTTCATTTTTTTGTTTACTTTAACAAATAAAGAAGTATTAAGACAGAGAATATGTATTAAACTGACAATACACGGTTTTTTAGTTTTTTTAAAAGTAAAGTACAAATTATTTTCTGGTCTGAAGAAGACATGGGTGTTGTCAGCCATACTCCTTTTACTTTTTGCTCGTTTTGAGTTTGACTATTTGCTATCTATTGTAATTACTGTTAGTTTTGGGTTTAATTTATTTGTAAATGGTGATTTCTGGTAATTTTACACTTGGAAGATAAGAAAAACAAACTCGTTGAATTTGAAACCACTTTTGTCCGTAAAAACTTAAACAATTTAGGATTTCTTGGTTTCCAAAGCCAACTATCAAACAGTTCGTGGTAATGAACTGTATGTAAGGAGCGGCTCAATGGTAACCGAAACTCTAAAACACATAATTTTGATACCAATAGATACATCAAAATAATCAGATTTTAATTCTGATTTCAAATATATAAGTTAAATCAAGTTTAATCTTACCTATCAAAAGTTACGTGCCTAAAAATTTTGTCTGATTTTAGAAAAAAGGGACAAAGCCCCCTAAAAGCTATAGAACCTTAATGAAAATCACATCATCACATTCAGCGTATAAGAGAACCCTACTGTAGAGGTTTCAAGCAACTATCTACAAAAATATGGAATTTTGCAAATTTTGCCAGAAGAAAGATCACGGATGCGTGTTTATTTATTATTTTTTTTTCCAGGGGTGATAGTATCAACCCAGTGGTCCTAGAATTTCGTAGGAGGGCTCATTGGATTTCCCATCATTATTAAAGAAAAAGATCAAAAATTAAATAAAAAAACAAGTTTTCAACTCTTTAAGCCAAAGATTTTTTAGTACTTTCATAAGAGCTATTTATTCTAATTAACAGCCTTTGTGATTAAGAGGTCATTTTTAAGAATTGGTAAAAAAAATTCGAACTTTAGCTTAAAGAGCAAGGCGAACCCCTAATATACGTATTAAAAATCTATGAATAGAGAAGTTCGTTACGTAAGTTAATTCGTAAGTTCCGTACTAATAAAACGTTCGCAAATGAAATTAAACAAGTTTCGAGAAAGCCATTTAACCAAATAAAATTAAAACTAATATTCATTTTTTTTTAATTGTTCGTGTACGGTGAGCCAAAATCAAAACCTGCATTAATTCAAAAACGATCAACAATTAAATAAAAAACATAAGTTTTTTTTAACTGAAAGTAAGGAACGACGTTAAAACTTAAAACGAACATAAATTATCCCATATTTGAAAGGGGCCGTCCCCTCCTCAACGCCTCGCTCTTTACACTAAAGTTTGACTTTCTCACAACTCTATTTTTTTTAAACAATCAAAAACTTTAGCGTAAAGAGTGAGGCACTGAGGAGGGGACAGCCCCTCTCAAATACGGGATACTTTCTGTTTGTTTTAGGTTTTAACAACGTTCCTTACTTTCAGTTAAAAAAAAATTGTTTTTTTTATTTAATCCTTTCAAAGGATAGCCAAACCTTCTTAATCTTTTTGGTGCGATATGTTTTAGCTTAATTTTGATGATTTTTTGCCTATATTTTTTTCTTCTTTTTTTAATTTGGCACCCGCTACTGCCAAAAATTGCAGAAGCTCATATGGAAGTCTTTTCAACACAAATACATTTGTGTTTTTTTTTCTTCTATCTTTTTTAAAAGATATTTCTGGTATGTAATTTCTCTTTTTCCCGTTCCTTAGCACTTTGCAGCGAAACTAAAAAAAAACACTCAAATAAAAATTTCAAATTCAGAAACCTTATTTTCCACTGATGGGGAGAATATTTTCCGCGAGGGTTTGTTTCCGAGGAGGGGGTATTTTCCGCAGGGGTTACTTTCCGTGGGAGGACATTTTCCGGGGGGGGGGGGTTAAACACCCTCTATTCGCTACTTTCATTTATGTTATTTTACTGTGTTCATTGCCATATATTTGGCTTTAAAATACAATTATTTATCTATCTATCTAATATTCCGAATAATTGAACCAAACACATTTTGCATGCCGACCCGCTCTGCTTTACCCCCCCCCCCCTAATGGGCAAATCTATAGCACAGATCTATTTCTAAAGTAACAAAGAAACTAACAAAAAAAACTGTTGTGTTCTCGAATTTTACAAAGCGCAAACTTCAGAGAGTGGTGCATTATACACAAGTACCTAAATTCCTTCCCCCCGAGGAAATTAAAAAAAATGAATCCTCGAATTTGGAAAGCCTTATTTTCCACGGGGGGTATTTTCTGGGGGGGGGTTATTCTTCGGGGGAGTAATCGCCGGGGGAGGTGGTAAACGCCTAGAACCGTTGAAAATACCGGAACTTTGAGAATTTAGATAACAAAAAACTCGTTTTTTGTTGCGCTTTCTTTTAATTAATGAAAAAAAAATCTTTCGAAAAACAATTTTTCAAAGAAAAGTAAAGAGCCGTATTAAACCAAAGACTATCATAAATAAATTCCTATAATAATTCGAACCTAAAATAATCAGAAATTACTACAAAAAAAGAAAAATGAAACACAAAACGAACAGAAGTTAAAACAAACAATGATAGAAAACATGGGGTTTCGGGGGAAAAAACGTGAGGCATGCAAAAAAGTGGTTTTCCTTGTTGTGCAAGGAAGGGGGCTCTAATTTCCTTATTCTAGGTTTTTGACCATACTGACTCCAACGGTATACTTTTCATTTTGATCTGATGTCATTTAAGAGGGGCTTCAGGATTTTTTTTTTAATCACCTTAGATTTCTTTTCGAAAAAATAAATAAAAAAAAAACAAGTTTTTTTTTAACTGAAAGTAAATAACGACGTTAAAACTTAAATCGAACAGAAATTATTCTGTATATGAAAGGGGCTGTCCCCTCCTCAACGCCTCGCTCTTTACGCTAAAGTTTGATTTTCTCACAACTCTATTTTTTTCAAACAATAAAAAACTTTAGCGAAAAGAGCGAGGCGTTGAGGAGGGGACATCCCCTTTCATATACGGAATAATTTCTGTTCGTTTTAAGTTTTAACGTCGTTCCTTACTTTCAGTTCAAAAAACTTGTTTTTTTATTTAATTTTTGAACGTTTTTGAAGTAATGCAGGTTTTGATATTGGCTCACCTTACATGAATAATCAAAACAGCATCTGCATATTAATTTTACTTTTATTTGGTTAAATGGGTTTCTCGAAACTTGTTTAATTTTATTTACGAACGTTTTTAATAGTAATAAATATACGTAACTTACGAATTAACTTACGTAACGAACTTCTATATTCATAGATTTTTAATAGGTATATTAAGGGGTTCGCCCCCTGGTCAATACCTTGCTCTTTCGGCTAAAGTTAAAATTTTATTCCAATTCTTTAAAAATAGCCCCTTAATCACAAAGGCCGTTAATTAGAATAAACAGCTCTTATGAAAGTACAAAAAAATATTTGGCTTAAAGATTGAGGTATTGACTAGGAAGTGAACCCTATCATATACGTAATATTTTCTGTTCGTTTTAAGTTTTAATGTTGGTCCTTACTTTCAGTTAGAAAAACCTTTTTTTTATTTATGTAATTTCTGATCTTTTTCTTTAATAAATATGGGAAATCCGGCGCCCCCTTTATAGCAATGTCCCTTTCCCCATGAAACTTCCTTCATGGATAGATCCTCCTATATAACCCCCCACCCACCCACTCCCCACCTACCAGAAAAAATCCCCCTGAAAACGTCTGTATACTTCCCAATAAACCCCAATACATAGCCCAAATTTGTTTCTAAAGTAATGAAGAAATACGTTTGTTCTCGAGTTTTAAACATCCTAATCTTAAGTTAGTGGCGTATAACACACAAGTGTCAAATTTTTTCATGGAGAGAGAACTTTAACGTAAAGAGCAATGTCTTGAGGAGGAGGCAACCTCTTTCATATATGTAATAATTTCAGTTCATTTTAAGGTTTGATGTTGCTCCTCACTTTCAGTTTAATTTTTTTATTTAATTAATTACAAATAGTATTTGTTAATGGAAAACATAAGTACTTAAAGAAAAGTAAAGAGCCTCATTAAACCAAAAATGAGTAGAAATGAAGTAAAATAATAATGCTACTATATGAGAATGAATAATGAAGTAATGCTACTATGTGTTAGCATTGGGTGAAGTTCATAACTTTGCATCGTGACACTCCGCCCATCTCATTTCGCACAACTTCACAAGCTTCCTCACAGGACTATTGGGATAAAACGACAGCGACAGCTCCTACAAACATATTCTTTCGTTTTGGCGAGGATGATAAAAATGATATAATCAGCTGTATAGTAGCAAAGGTTGACCTAACAAGTCCTACCGTACTAGTTTTACATAAAGCCAAATTTAAGTTGTGAGATGCGCAGTGGGTGCAGATCACATGCGGATATTTTTTCCTAATTTCTGCCTGTGCACCAGAATAGCAGCCTGACATGTTGCTGGTCCCATCAAAACCAACCCCCACGCATTTCTCCATTTTTAAGCCGAACGCAATGCATTGGCCGCTGATTTGTTTCGCTACTGCAGAGCCGGTGAGATTTCCGCAAACAGAAAACCCGAGAAACCGCTCTTCAAGTAAAATACGAGTTTCATATTAGTATCTGACTACAAGAACTAATTAGGCTTATCAGCATGTATATCAATAACTGCACAACGAACCTGAAGAATCCTTTGACGCTATATACTGATGACTGCAAGCTCCTAGGACTGGCCCAGAACGACCTAAATCTATCAACTATACAAGAAGATCTGAACAAACTATCTAGATGGTCATTGGATTGATGTCTACAGTTCAATGCCTTAAAATGTAAAGTTCTACATCTTGGACGCAATAATCCAAAACTTGCATATCACATACGAGACGCCCAGCTTGAGGCAGTCAGTGAGGAGAAGGACCTGGGGGTTATTGTTGACAATGAGCTGAAGTTTCACTGCCACACACGAGCTCAAGTTGCAAAAGCAAACCAAGCCCTTGGCCTCATAAAGGGAACATTTACCACCAGGAAGTCGGGAGTGATTACGAAACTGTACAAGCCATGGTCCGTCCTCACCTGGAATTTGGCATGACCCTAGCCTCTCCGTACTATAAGATGGATGTGAAAGCACTTGAGAGTGTCCAAATAAAAGCAACTAAGCTTATCTCTGCATTCCGAGAAAAATCTTACGAGGAACGTCTCACCTTACTCAAACTCCCTACCTTAGTATACCGTAGGAAAAGAGGAGACGTAATAGCAACTTGTAAGTTGCTACAAAATGACCTATTAAGTCACATCTTTTCCCCGTCCTTCTCAAGTACCACAAGAGGACACACCAAGAAGCTGAAGGCCCCCCGTTGCATCAAGCGAGAGCGCCAACAGTTCTTCTCAGTCCGTTCTCTCCTACTCTGGAACAGCCTATCCAAAGCCACCGTCCAATCTAAAACTCTAGATGCCTTCAAGAAAGGAGTTGATCAAGACTGGGCCAACGCCGAATGGAGGCTGAACTGGGATGTCAAATCATAACCTTGAAACACCACCAGCGAAATTTCTACAGGAGGCTCAAAACCACCTTATCTCGCTGGACATGCCATTTAAGGTAATTTAAGGTAATTTTCTTTCTTTCCTCTCACGTGACCTTTTGGTTTCAATGCTTAGCTTACACTGGAATTATAGCAGCGTCTGAAACTGAATGAACTATCGCCTCTTAGTCCGATTCATTATCGCAATTCATTCACTGCAGAGAAGATAGTGCTTATAGCTGCAGGGGTTAAATAGTTAGAAAAATTTCTTGACATCTTGTTTGATTACAGGAGGCGATTGCATGTTTGATGATAAAATAATGATATAAGCTTGCTGGAGAAATGGATAGCCATTTAACAAGAAATGAAAAAAAGAACAGGTGTTGCAAATAACTTAAAAGCGTGAATATTTTGGAACTTACTATATTGGCACTTAAAAAAAAGAAGAAAAGAATTTTCTTTTGGAGGGGGGGGGGCGGGCCACTCCCCCCCCCCTCGGATACGCTACTGTCCGCCTCCTACCCTATTGACTCCAAAGGCAAAGGGGGTCACTCTTTTTCGTGACTAGTCTGTCTACACTGTCCAAAAAATAACGCTGTAGCCTCTGTAACAACAAGTTAGTCTTTCTAAGTCAAACCAAAACAGGTTCCAAGAATCTCAATTATAATAAAAATGCTGAGAACCGTATACTCACAGGTATTGGTAGCGTTCAGGATACGGAAGCAAGAAAAGGGACTTTAGAGACCTTTATCAATTTAAGGAACCAAAAGGGACCTTCTAGTTTATGATTTGTGCAGTGTATATCCCTCCAGAATCAATTAGTTATAGTTGGTAGGAGGATACGTTAGACATTTTGTGTTAAGAGGCGTTTAAGTATAAGATGCTGTATAAAGATTACAATTGTATATTTTTAAGGTGACTTCAATGCACACACAAGCGAGATTTTGGGGACCTGGATAGGTTCTTCGCAAACTGAATAAGAGGATGATGGTATGAATGATGAGAATATGCAAGGAGATTTGAAGATGTATGGAAAACAACAAGTGAGGACCGGTCAAGGTGGAAAAATAATTGGGGAACTAAACTTTTAGATTTTTGTGGAATTAAGAAGTTAGAAATTTTAAACAGGTGGTTGGGAAAAGATAAAGAAGGGGTGATTTTACAGGTTTTGGGGTTGATGGTCCCAGTGTTATTGATTATATTTTAGTTGATTTCAGCCTTTGGGTAACATGTGGGGCCTTTGGAGTGTTGGGAGTTGTGGGGTCTGGTCATCAGCCTATTATAGCAGATATATGGGTTGATAGGGCTATATAAAGCAATGACAGGAATATTTATGATAGTATTAGATCTAATTACATTAAGAATAAAATTGAGGTAGATGAAATTGGGGAGGATAAGGTGGTTAAATGTCTAGAGGAGAGTGTAGTTGAGAGGAATTTGGAGGAAACTAAAAGAATCATAGAGAATGGCCAAGTAGATAAAAATTTAGGACAACAATACCAGATAATAGGTAGTTTAGAGACTAATAATTTAGCAAATGGAGGAATGGCAAAAAAATTAAAAGAAGTGGTGGGAGCACTAAGAAAGCTGAAAAAGAATAACGAGGAATCTGTTCTTCTGATGTATTGACAGAAGCACAGGGAATACAAATAGACACTTCAAAGTAAGAAGAGGGAACAAGATAAAGTCAAGATCTTAGAAATTGAGAAATGTTTTGTAACAAAGAAAAAAAAAATTCTGGCAACTAGTAAGGGGATTTATTAACCCTCCTACTACAGAGCAAATACTGGGAGCTGATACCTGGCCCAAATACCTTGAATCATTGGATAGCATAAAGGATTGTGGACTGGAGGATTTATCACAGAGTTTAAGCTAACAGGTGTGCTACCCACCGAGAGAGGAGGATTACAAACTTATCTCACCATTGACACATTAGTAGATTGGTAAAGCCCTGAAGTCTATGAAGGGAGGATTGACAGCGGGACAGATGGCATCCCAAGGAAAATTTGGAAGTGGGGAAAAACATATTTTGCTGCAATTTTAATTAGTTCATTTTCAGCTTTGGTAACTTTATGTAAGTGGCATGAAGAGTGGGGTTTGTCAGTTATGACATCAATATTTAAGAAGGGGGATAGGTCTCATCATAATAATTATCAAGGAATTCATTTAGGAAATAGTTTACCCCCCCCCCCGGCTGAATGATGTTGCCTTATTTTATATTGTTTTTTCTGATATTTCTATTATATAGCATTAAAGTGCCAATTAGACAAGGTTTGCCCTCCCCTGGAATTATGCTTATGGGCACCCATGCTCAGGTAGGAGGTGGCCATACTAAAAGAGTGTATTAGATCCATGTGGACTAAGCCATATATATGGGGGGGGGGGGGTTGTCCAGGGCTTTAAGATATGGGGGACCAAGTAAGTGGATTTGTTGAAAGGATTTTACAAGACCAAAAAATAGGCTATAAGCATGGCAGGCCCAGCATTCACTTTCGAATTCACTGGGTCATTATTGTCAGTTGAAGGAGATTTGGGGTGAAGTTTGACTTTTTAAGGTGGCTTTGAACAAAAATGAAATAAAGTTATTGATTGAAATGAGGGCTGATAGTTTGCCACTGGGACAAAGAAGACAGTCAATTGGGAGGGAAAGGTCAAAGGCTAGTCCTTATTACTGTCTTATGTGTGGAGGTTTAGATGAGAGTGTATATCTCGAACTTTGAAAGAGGTTCATGCGGAGCTTGCCCTCCCCCTAGCAAAACTGTTCCAGAAGTCTCTTGACACGAAACAAGTCCCTCAAGATTGGAGAAATGCGAATATTACACCTGTTCACAAGGGTGGTAGCAGGAACTGTGCTGCCAATTACCGACCAATTAGCATCACCTCAACAGTCAGTAAAATCCTCGAAGGAATTGCAAACACTGCTGTTATGAAACACCTGATTGACAATAAACTACTTACCAATAAACAACATGGATTCAGATCTGGACCCTTGGTTGAGACAAATCTTATTGACGCATATGAATGTGTCACCGAACTGCTAGACCAGGATATCCCTGTTGATATGATTTTATTAGACTTTGCAAAGGCTTTTGACAAAGTTTGCCATCGTCATTTGAGGGCTAAACTTTTAGCTACTGGGATACATGTGGAGATTGTTAAATGGGTGATGCAGTTCCTCTCAGGAAAAAAGCAGAGTTAGAGTGTTTGGGGATAACTGGCAAGACTTTTTCTCTGAAGTTGCTGGAGTTGATAGTGGCGTGCCCCAGAGAATAATCTTGGGCCCAAAACTTTTCAATATTTACATTAATGATTCTCCACAGGCTGTAAAAAATAAGATGAGCCTCTATGCTGATGATGCAAAGCTTATTGTACCCATAGAGTTAACAGCGACTCGAGCCACTAGACAGGGAGACGCGAATGCACTTTCACTTTGGGCCTCCCAATGGACGCTTGAGTTTAACATCCAGAAGCGCAAGGTGGTATATGTCGGGACAAAGAATGAGACGTGGCAGTACCATATGAGTGGGGGGATGGCTCTAGACAATCGATTGGTTCCTTGGTAGCTGAAAGAGATTTGGGAATAGTTGTCGATGAAGAATTAAAATTCAACAAACACACCCAAACAGCGGTTGCCAAAGCATCTCAGACCCTCAGAATAATTAAGCATACAGTAAATAGCAGATCATCTAAAGTTATGACGAAGCTGTACAAGGGTCTTGTACGACCATTGCTGGATTTTGGGATGTGTGTTGCCACGCCTCTGAATAAGAGAGACCAAGAGAAAATAGAATCTGTTCAAAGGCACTCAGCCAAAGCTATTGATGGATGCAAGAACCTTGACTATCCATCCAGCCTGAACAAACTACAGCTCCCTACACTCGTCTACAAATAGCAGAGGGGTGATGTCATTATGGCTTACAAGCTACTGCATGCTGATTCCTCTTCTCAGAGTCCTTTACAACTTGACGAATCATTCATGACTAGAGGACATAGTAAGAAGCTACTCAGGAAGAGAGCTCACAGCAGACTCCACAACCACTTCTTTTCCAATAGAGTGGTGGGCCTCTGCAACAGTATTTCCAGTGCAGATGTCACTACTCCCTCTGTCAATGCATTCAAGATTGCCATTGATGAAAATTGGTCCACCAAACCATGGAAAACAGAGTGGGACGCCGCCGAACCAGTGACTCCCCATCATCACTGATCAGTGACTCTACAGGATCTTTCCTTATTTTGCTGGACAATGCGATTTAAGGTAATTTAAGGTAATATCACTTGATGTGTGAATGTGAGGAGCAGAGTGATTGCAGACTTGAAGCAATTGGTAGGAGGGACTATGGTTATGAGTGGTTGGTGATAGTGTGTGCAGATGAGTGTCTTATGGGTGTCAGAAGCTTGTCACAATTCCTTTGTCTCACAATGAATCATAGAATTAGATTTCTGTAGTATTATGTTAGGATTTGTGCAGTTTCTTTGTAATTGTTCTTTCTATACATTTTTGCCATGGCCTATGGGCTTTTAGTGCAAATAAATTCTATTATAAAGCAGTACTTGTAATAAACTTAATTTGATGCAAGGCATGCTAAGATTGCTCCATTATATAGCAGAAGTATACCCCTAATAGGTCCGAAAACAGTGTTTATTTTACTTTCAAGTTATGTAAGACAGACTATGATCTGATGAAGCTTACCATAAATTCCTTTCAGAACTGAACTTGGGACACCCACATAAGTAATTAGAATAATAGTTAGACAGCAGTAATTTTTTTTAAGGGGAGAGAAGAAAGAGAAACAGTTAAATTCTAGTTAAGGGATTCTTACAACCTTGGATAATTTTTGAATTAGGTGAATGAAACTTTCAGAATTGAATCCAAAGCCAAATATGTACCATAGGAAGCATATCCATCTGGAGAGGGAGGGCAGCTGACTGAGTGAGGTCACTGGAGGGAAGTACCACAGCTTGGAAGTTGCTCACCTAGACCAAATTTTTCACTTTGATTTGGCTTTTTTGCTTATATTGGAGTTGGAAGGGAGAGGGGCGGCCGTAATTAATTTGACTCTGGGTACTTCAAACCCTAAGAACAGCTCTGCTGGGAAAGTATTGCCAAGCTACCCCTTTCTCGGGATAGGGCTTAGAAGATTGCATTTATGAGTTATGACAGAATCTGTCTTAATTCTGACAAACACTATTTTAGCTATATTTTTAGTTTTCAATGTTTTCCTTTCTGTTTGTAAATACAGTTCATACTATCTTAGAAGAGTTTTAAGCAATATCTCAGTAGAATTTTAAGCAATATAAAAATTTTTATCTTAAAAATAGAAGTAGACTTGCATATCTAGAGAATTTGGGTATTTTCCCATTATGCAGACACCTTGGGTTAACCACTATAAAGTAGACAAGGATAGTATAGTTTTCATTGCATATACGATATTAAACTGTGGTGTTTTTGGGGTTTAGGAGGGGGGGGGAATGTACCTAGGTTAGGTTGCGTATTGAATATATACAATGCTTCTTCCCCCTCCCTCTAATATGCAAACATATAGCCCAAATTTGTTTATAAACTATTATATATTCATCCTATTTTGTTTTAGCCATTTCATTAGCCTTAATCAAACTTGACTTTTTAGAGGTTTCCACATAATGGGAAAGTACCGAATTTTGCTCACCAACTCAACCTTAGCACTTTCCAAAATGACAAAAAGCCCACAAACAGGAATTAGTCATTCTGCCAAAATTTGAATAATTTTGCTTTCCGAGGGTTGTTTCAAATCCTTCTAATTTGATGTGCAGCTGTTAGTTTTTTTAATCATGTAAAAATATATTTTTTAAAAAAAATAAAAATTGAAAATGGTTTTTCAATACACCAATCTGCTATTTGTTTTATTATATAAAATATTGATTGTATTTTTCTTTTCAGCACTTTGAGAAGAAGCCTACATAACACGTCACGTAGTCAATTAGGACTGTGGCAGACATTTGAACTCTCAGGAAATTTAATTAGTCTGCTACTATATAAAGGTAACACTTGATGCCTTTTTTTATGCTCATTACGAATATAGCAATCGTTTTTGTCGTAAATGAATTTTACCCCCACCTACCAATTCACGGTATATATTTCATTATTAGGGGGGGGGGGGTGGCTGTAAATTTTAAACTTTCGCTGTTCTTATTATTGACCTACGAATAAAGTAAACGTACCACTCGATGCCTTTTTTATGCTCTTTCCAAATAGGCTAATAGGCTTAATAATTTTTTTCGGAAATGAATTCCCCCCGGACATCCACCATATGGCTAATCTGGGAGCAAAGTCCATTTGTGATGCAAATGGGTGTCATATTTAGATTGAGGATGCAATTCTAGGTATATATTTGCACATTAGGGGGGTGGGGGTATAGAGTATGTGAATATATAGGTCCTAAGAAATTCATGAATTTCTTAGAAAAACTGGAAAAACAAGGAAAGAAGTGAAGATAAAGGCTCTCCCCCTGCAAAATGTGTTAAATAGGATTATTCTGCATTTTATGGACTAAAAATTGTTTTCTGAATATGTTTCTTTATGTCCAGATCGACTCTTATGCTTAAAATTCTGATTGGCCGGTTGGCTAATTTAAAGATTTGTATATATATACACTGTCAAATTAGCCATCTGGTGGTATCCCATTCCCCCCCCCCCCTCCTATAGGCTATATAATAATTCAGGGCATATAGCCTCTTTGCACATTAGGGGTGGTGGTAATTTTAAACTTACCTCTCATTTAGCTTGCATCAAATAATTTTCCCTCGCCCCCCCCTAATGTACTTAAACATACCCTGAATCAAATTTAAGAACCCCTTAGATTTGATACCATAGCTTAGATTTGATACCATAGCCTAGGCCTAGCAATTAAATTAAGGTAACTTTGAGGCCTAAGGAATTTTTTTATGCAGGCTAGTTTCTTGAATAGGCCTTAGGAAGTTTTAAAAAACCAAGGTAAAATCCTAGACAAGTTACTTTTTGTTATCTTGGAAAGGGGATAGGTTAGGGAAATGAAACTTTCAGGATGGCTGTACTGACTAAAGTATGTTTAGTCTCTTTAGTCTGTTAGTATGTTTAGTCGCTGTTCTTATTATTGACCTACAAATAAAGTAAACGTACCACTCAATGCCTTTTTTATGCTCTTTCCAAATAGGCTAATAGGCCTAATAATTTTTTTCGGAAATGAATTCCCTCCCCCCTCCTATAGGCTATATAATAATTCAGGGCATATAGCCTCTTTGCACATTAGGGGTGGTGGTAAATTTTAAACTTACCTCTCATTTAGCTTGCATCAAATAATTTTACCCCCCCCCCTCTAATGTACTAATACATACCCTGAATCAAATTTAAGAACCACTTAGATTTGATACCATAGCCTAGGCCTAGCAATTAAATTAAGGTAACTTTGAGGCCTAAGGAATTTTTTTATGCAGCCTAGTTTCTTGAATAGGCCTTAGGAAGTTTTAAAAAACCAAGGTAAAATCCTAGACAAGTTACTTTTTGTTATCTTGGAAAGGGGATAGGTTAGGGAAATGAAACTTTCAGGATGGCTTTACAGACTAAAGTATGTCCAGCAGAGGTATTTTTGAAGTAGGCTACCTAGGCCTTCTCCCTCTTACTCAGGGCACTGACCTTAGATGATCTTTGAAAGCCTATGTGTTATGGCAGTGAAACCTTGCAAAATAGATCTTCTGCATAGCCTAGGCCTAAATGAAGTGCAAGAAAAGTATATTCAGTATTTAGAAAAGTAGGCTAATTCTACTCAAAAAACAGGGATTGAATTTTCAAAACTAAAACCAGAGAAAAAGAAACTAAAAAGTGAAAATTAAGTCTTTTTTTGGTAAAATTCTGCTTTAGCTATATTTAACTATCTTGGAAAGAGGTTAGGTTAGGAAAATGAAACTTTCAGGGAGGGTGATGGGTCTACAGGCTAAAGTAGGGTAAAAGACTTCTTTTTGAGAAAGACCACTTTTCTTTCACATTCTGGAAAAATAGCAATGAGTTTTTGAACCACCCCTTTTTGCTACAACATAAAGCAATGTGAGGGCAGTAACAAGAACCCTGCTGTCTTGGTTAAATTTTCACCAATGATTTGTCAGCATAAATGGAAAATATGGTCTCTGTTTTGAAAAGAAAAAATTATATTTTAATATCTGTGATTTATAGAATAAACATCAAGCAATAAAAGTTACATTTTTAGAATCAGAAGAAAATCAGATTTCTGTTAATATGTGAGTAAAAGTGAAACACTAAAAGGATATAGCCTACTTCATTTAAGCAAAAGATCTATTTTGCAAGGTTTTACTTCTATAAAAAGATCAGGACCCTCTAGAGGGAGAATAGCCTTATGTAGAAGATTTTGAATGAGCTTTACTTCAATCACATATAGGCTAATTGCAACTTGCCAACCACTAACTACTGAACTACCTACTTTGTAAGATAGCAAAATGCCCACTATCTACAATTTTATCTTTGACAGTATCAGTGAGGGTAAAATTTGGTAAAGTTCTACCAAATCATATTATTGAGTTAGAAATAAAATGAATACACTATTCGATGCCTTTTTTTATGCTGATTACAAACATAATAATCATTTCTATTGGAAATGAATTTCAGCCCCCCCCCCCCCCAATATATACCTAACCTAACCCAGAATTGGCATATATAGGGGGGGGGGGCGGAAATTCATTTACGATAGAAATGCTTATTATATTAGTAATCAGCATAAAAAAAGGCATCGAATGGTGTATTCACTTTTGTCCTAACTCAGTAATATGATTTGGTAGAACTTTGTACCTTGCCTATATTACAGGTCTATCCCTGTTGAAATTTTGACAAAACAACATTTTGCTTTAGTTTTTGATTATTAGTTTCCTTTTCTCTGGCTTTAGTTCAGAAAATGCAATTCCTGTTATTTGAGTAGAATTTTAATCCATATCTATGCTTTGTTTTCAAAATTTAGGAAATGTATTTGTATAGCCTACCTTTAAAACCCTATAAATTGGGATTGAGCAAGGTTGTGTTGCTGAAAACAATTTTGTTCTACTTCATTTAAGCAGAAGATATATTTTGCAAGGTTTCACTTTTATAACACAAATTTTTAAAGGTCAGGGCCCTCTAAATAGAGACAAGTTGAGGTAGGCCTACTTCAAAAGACTTCAGGAGTTGAGTGTGAGGTACATCAAAATACCTTCCCGAAACATACTTTAGCCTGTACACCCATCTCTGCACACCCATCCACATTAACCTAAGTAACTTAACCCTTTGTATACTTATTTCTTGTTAAAAGTCATTTTTTAAAGTCAATCTGTAAAACCTTCCAACTAAGGTCATTTGGATTAGCCTATTCATAATAGCCTAAGTTTAGGCTATTTGTTTGGTTGTTGTATCTTCATTTTGGCTTTTCTTCTTCTTCAGATATAGGCTTTGGATAAATCCATTTAAATCTATTGTTTGATTATGTCAGGGACATCCTTGGAAATCAAGTAGAATAATTAGACTATTATTATAGAATTTATGCATCATTGATGAAACCACCTATATTCTAGCAGTTCAAGACAGCTCTGAACAATTCGGCATCATCGATTGAAGAGAGTTTGCTTTGTGTTAGTTGGTTAATATTAGGGGTTAGCTTAAGGCACTTGAACATAGCAGATGAAGTTAGCCATTCTTTTTTTTATGGTTGAGAGTTGTCATAGGGCAACCAAAAAGAACATGGCTGATGGTCTTGTTATGGGTTTGGCATAGGTGGCAAAGAGGGATTGTTACCATTGGAGTGGCTGTGTTTTGGAAGTGATAAGTTTGGCAGTTAAGACCTGTAGCATTTGATCTTATTCTGTGGTACATCTTTGGGTCTTTCTGGGTTTTGAATGGAGTAAGGTTTGGTGGGCTTTGGTTTGCTAGATAAATTTTTAGGCGCCAATGGTTTATATCTCTTACTGGGATAGGCCTTCCAGATATTATTTCAAGCTGAAGGGCAGATTTAGCTATTTCATCTGCCTTGTGGTTTCCTTTAATGCCTATATGACTTGGAATGTATTGGAATTTCGTGGATATACCTTGTTTAAGTAGTTGGTTAGACAGTACAAGAGTAGGGGAGACATCATTGAATACTGTGTGTCTGAATACTGTGGTGATATTGAGGCAAGGGCTGATTTCGGGTCCAAATAAATTATAATAGGGACGTTTCTTGGAGGGTTTGGCATCTTTATAATGGTTTCCAATGCAATGTTGATGGCAGCTATTTCAGCTGTCATGATGCTCACATCATTTTGGAGCCTTTCTACAGCTGCTATACATAAAGATGGGAAGTGGACTCCACAAGCAGTCCTTGATTCTGTTTTTGAGCCATCCACAAAAATTATAAATTCTGTATTAAAATTCCAAATTCCAAGATATTTAAACTCCTGGACTTGTTCAATTGTTTTTCTGTTGAATTTAAGGATCAAAGGTGAGTTTGATATGGCCTAATTACTAATTTGCTATTAGTCCCAATTTCTCAGCCTTGTATGCTATGGTGTCAAGTAGTAGTTGCAAACGTTGCGTCACCTCTTTTAGAAGTACTATGTTGTCTGCAAAGTCTAAGTCTGTGAGCTGCTGGCCACTGACTTTTACACCAAAGCCCAATGCTTGTATTAGGACATGATTAGGAACAGGGATAACACACATCCTTGTTTCACCTCAGAGAGAATCTTGACGAATTGTGTCTCCCATTTTCTGTTCAGACACAACATTTGCTGTCTTTGCAGAGGTTCATTATTATTTGGACTAGTTTTTTAGGTACTTCATAAAATTTCAAAATCTTTCATAAAACATTGCAATTGATGGAGTCAAACACTTTTTCAAAATCAATGAAGAGCAGATACAGCTTTTTATTACATTCCCTTGACTCTTTCACCATAAGTCTAAGGATGAAAATAAGGTAAGAACATGATCAACCAGGCCGGAACCCATGCTGTTCTTCCCTTAGATGTGAGTCAAGAGCTGCTCTCAAACGCTGCAATAAAATAGAGGCCAAGAGTTTACTTGGCACTGAAGTCAGGTTGACCCCCCCCCCCAGTTCTCACAGTTAAGAGCATCTCCCTTCTCAAACAGTTTGACTAGAATGCCTATAGTTCAACCACGGGAAACCTTTTCCATGCTCCAAACTGCTACTAGGAGAGCAGTACATACATTGAATCGGGCTCGAAGGGATGTCTTTATCATCTCTGCTGTTATCCCATCAACTCCCGATGCACGGCCATTTTTAAGCTTTTTCACAGCTGCTTCTACCGCCACAATGCTGGGAGGATAAGTATTTACGTCTTTTTGTAAAAACGGTATGTCAAGTAGTTTCTTGGTTATGGGGTGGGGGACAATCAAGAATATTTTCAAAATGGGATGCCCGTCTTTAGTCTCCTTTCTTGGGATCTGAAATTACGTTCCCGTTTTAATCTTTAACAAGTGATGAGATTTTCACTTCTTTTCATCATCTATCTCATTGGTTAGTCAGTAAACCATCCTGGAGTTGCCTTTCTTTGCAGCCTCTTTGGCAAGTGCTGCTTTCTCTTCTATCTGGTCTCGCTTATCTCTTCCTGTACTCTTTCTGACAGCTTTATCCTCTTCTTTATAGTGAAGCTGCAGATGGTCTTTATCTTCAGGTCTTGACGCATTCTGGATATCTCTCTTTGTTTCCATGTGCTGTTCAATGAATTTCCAGGTTTCGTCCAATATCCATTCCTCCCTTTTTTGTTTTCTAATATCCAAGACTTACCTTGCCATATTATCAACCATATATCTGATACCATTATTGTCAGTTTCATGTGTTAGATTCAAGGCCTCATTTCTGTTTTTCAGAGAAATACAGAAATCCTTTTGTAAGTTTTGGTTTCTAGAGTTTGTTGGTGTCAAACTGCCTATAGGTACTGGTCACTTTCTTTTTTTAGCTTTCAATTTTATTTGTATTTCAGCCATCATCAATATATGGTCTGAATTAACGTTAGCTCCTCGAAAACCACCTATGTCAAATAAGCTGCTTTTCCAATGTCTTTAAATTAGAAAGTAGTCGATTTGGTTATTTATCTGACCATCTAGGGACACCTATGAGTATTTGTGGATTGACTTATGCTCAAACAATGTGCCACCTATGATCAAGTCGTTGCTCAGCGTGCAGTCTACAAGAAACATTCTGTTTTTAATCATAACTTCTATACCATGTGGGCCCATGGCGTCTGGGCAATACTGACGGTCTGCTCCAACTTGAGTATTGAAGTCGCCCACAACGCAGATATCATCACGTCTGGGCACATCTTTGATAACCGCTTGTAACGTTTCATTGAATTTGTCTTTTTATCTTCGTCGGCTTCATTTGTGGGAGCATAGCAGGCAATGATGGTCAGTTTTGTGTGGTTTGAGATATATTGGACCGCCAATAAACGTTCGTTTATAGAGTTCCAGTTCACCATTGCAAAAGAGTTTAACTCCTGAACTCTTTTGAAGTAGGCCTACCTCAACTCCTTCTCTATTTAGAGGGCCCTGACCTTTAAAAATTCGTGTTATAAAAGTGAAACCTTGCAAAATATATCTTCTGCTTAAATGAAGTAGAACAAAATTGTTTTCAGCTACACAACTTTGCTCAATCCCAATTTATAGGGTTTTAAAGGTAGGCTATACAAATACATTTCCTAAATTTTGAAAACAAAGCATAGATATGGATTAAAATTCTACTCAAATAACAGGAATTGCATTTTCTGAACTAAAGCCAGAGAAAAGGAAACTAATAATCAAAAACTAATGCAAAATGTTGTTTTGTCAAAATTTCAACAGGGATAGACCTGTAATATAGGCAAGGTACTTTGGTAAAATTCTACTTTAGCTACTGTCGGGTATATTGGAAAGGGGTTAGGCTAGGAAAATGAAACTTTGAGATGGGTCTACAGGCTAAAATATGTCCCGGGAAGGTATTTTGAAGTACCTATCTCTACTCCTTCTCTCTCTAGATGGCCCTGACCTTTGATGACCTTTAAAAATATGTGTGTGATAAAAGTGAAACCTTGGAAAATAGATCTTCTGCTTAAATGAAGTACTACAAAATTGTTTTCAGCTTCACAACTTTTCTCAATCTCAACTTATAAGGTCTTAAAGATATACAAATACATTTCCTAAATTTTGAAAAAGAAACACTGATATGGCTTAAAATTCTACTCAAATGATAGAAATTGCATTACCAGAACTAAAGCAAGAGAAAAAAAACTGATAACTGAAAATTAAAGCAAAATGTTGTTTTTATCAAAATTTCAATAGGTGTAAAATTAAAGCAAAATGTTGTTTTTATCAAAATTTCAATAGGTGTAAAATTAAAGCAAAATGTTGTTTTTATCAAAATTTCAATAGGTGTAGACCTGTCATGTAGGCAAATTTTAGGACCCTCTAGAGAGAGGTGTGGAGGTAGATACTTCAAAATACCAGTAAATTTTTACCAAATCATATTATTGACTTACAAATAAAGTGAATATATCACATGATGCCTTTTTCATGATCTTTACAAATATAATAATCATTTTTGTTGGAAATTTATTTTACCCCCAACCTCTATATATACCAATTCAGGGTATATATTTGTACATTAGGGAGGTGGGGGGAACTTTACTTGCCTCTCATTTACATCAGAAATAAAATTTACCCCCCCCCCTCCCCAATGTGCAAACACATACCCTGAATTGATAAATATGGGGTAGGAGTAAAATTCATTTCTGACAAAAATGATTATTATATTTGGAAAGAGCAGACAAAGGGCATCAAGTGGTATGTTTACTTTATTCATAAGTCAATAATATAATTTGATAAAAATTTGCCAAAATACCTAACCAGGACATACTTTAGCCTGTAGACCCATCGGTAAATATTTACCAAATCATATTATTGACTTACAAATAAAAAGGTAAAATTTTGTTTTGTCAAAATTTCAATAGGTATAGACCTGTCATGTATGCAAATTTCAGAACCTCCTAGAGGGAGAAGGAGTGGAGGTAAGTACTTCAAAATACCTTCCAGGGACATATATTAGCCAATAGACCCATCCCTGAAAGTTTCATTTTCCTAACCTATCCCCTTTCCAAGATAGCCAAAAGGGTAAATTTTTACCAAATCATATTATTGACTTATGAATAAAGTGAATATACCACTTGATGCCTGTTTTATGCTCTTTCCAAATATAATAATCATTTTTTTCGGAAATAAATTTTACCCCCACCCTATATATACAAGAAATCTTGTGTATTTGCCACTTTATGTAAGAATTAAGGTTAAGGATAGCTGGGAAATTCAAATCGTCTGTAGTTTATTTTCTATAGGCATTAATCAGTTTTCCCAGATAATTTTTTGACTGTCTAGAGTTGTCTAGTTTTATTTCTTTGGACAGCCCCGACTGCTCATGCATATGCTTTAAGCGGTAGCTGTGTCTGTATGATTCATATTTAGTACTTTTTAATATTACATCAAAGAATTTCGGCTGGATGTGAAGAAGTAGTGTAATTTTTGAGTATATCTAATGAAATACCGAGGGGGGGGACTATATGTGTATGTAAATATAAAATCTTATATGTGTGGTGCTCTATCTATGAATTAAGGTTAAGGATATCTGGAAAGTTCTAGTCGTCTGTAGTTTATTTTCTATAGCCATTAATCAATTTCCCCTTTTGAATTTTTGATAGTCTACAACTGGCGCTAATTTTTTTTTTTTTTTTTTTTTTTTTTTTTTTTTTTTTTTTTTTTGCTGGTCTTTTTTAGTAAGCAGTGTTCAAATGTAGCCGAACTGGTCAAACTCCATATGATACTATGATAAATAAGTATACAAAAACGTATACAGTATTTTGTAGCATACAAAAACGCACATCAGTATCAGCTACCGGTGGTACTAAAAGTAGTTTCGACATTGAGTAAAAGTAGTTTCACTTGCTAAAGTTCAAAAAGCATATGCCATTAGCCCCAAGCTTGAACAAAGCCTTCATTCACCTGAAAGTCCTGGGAGCTGTCCAATTTTAACCTGACTTAAGCATTTCGTCCAGACTTTAGAAGGAATCATTAGTCTGTACTGCACTGATGCAACCCATTACTTTATTAAGGTCGTAATAGTTTAAATGATATACATAATTATGAAAATTATGACATAGAACGGTGTATATGAATAGAACTGTGGTTGCTCGCTTTATGAAAATATATTACAAGGAATCAGTCATGGTTGTATATGCCCCAGAAACGATTGATGTAGGCGGCAGAGAAATTTTATAGTAGGAGGAGGGACCAGGGAAGCTCAAGGGTTCCTAAATAGCGGCGAGACCACACTGTCTTTCCATCATAAACCCAAACAAGAAGTAGAACAATAGGTTTTTGCCCAAAGTCATGGGTGTATATGCCCCAGAAAGGATTGGTGACTGGATCAATCTTTGAGCAGTTCAGGAACAATCATATACAAGGTCCTAGTTCAAAATCTGGTATTTTTGTTATGGGACTTTTAATGTAGGTAATCGTCTACATAACAGGTCTACACCTATTGAAATTTTGATAAAACAACATTTTGCTTTAATTTTTGATTATTAGTTTCCTTTTCTCTGGCTTTAGTTCGGAAAATGCAATTTCTGTTATTTGAATAGAATTTTAATCCATATCTATGTTTTGTTTTCAAAATTTAGGAAATGTATTTGCAAAGCCTACCTTTAAAACCCTATAAGTTGGGATTGAGCAAAGTTGTGTAGCTGAAAACAATTTTGTTCTACTTCATTTAAGCAGAAGATATATTTTTCAAGGTTTCACTTTTTTAACACAAATTTTTAAAGGTCAGGGCCCTCTAAATAGAGACAAGTTGAGGTAGGCCTACTTCAAAAGACTTCAGGAGTTGAGGGTGAGGTACATCAAAATACCTTCTCGGGACATACTTTAGCCTGTACACCCATCCCTGTACACTCATCCACATTAACCTAAGTAACTTAACCCTTTCTATACTAATTTCTTGTTAACAGTCTTTTTTTAAAGTCAATCTGTAAAACCTTCCAACTAAGGTCATTTGGATTAGCCTATTCATAATAGCCAAGTCTAGGCTATTTGTTTGGTTGTTGTATCTTTATTTTGGCTTTTCTTCTTCTTCAGTTATAGGCTTTGGATATATCCATTGTTTGATTATGTCATGGACATCCTTGGAAATCAAATAGAATAATTAGACTATTATTATTTAATAATAGAATTTATGCATCATTGATGAAACCACCTATGTTCAGGCAGTTCAAGACAGCTCTGAACAATTTGGCATCATCAATCGAAGAGAGTTTTCTTTGTGTTAGTTGGTTAATATTAGGGGTTAGCTTAAGGCGCTTGAATATAGCAGATAAAGTTAGCCATTCTTTTTTTATGGTTGAGAGTTACCACAGGGCAACCAAAAAGAACATAGTTGATGGTCTTGTTGTGGGTTTGGCATAGGTGGCAAAGAGTGCTTGTTACCATTGGAGTGGCTGTGTTTTGGAAGTGATAAATTTGGCAGTTAAGACCTGTAGCATTTGATCTTTTTCTGTGGTACATCTTTGGGTCTTTCTGGGATTTGAATGGAGAATGGTTTGGTGGGCTTTGGTTTGCTAGATAAATTTTTAGGCGCCAATGGTTTATATCTCTTACTGGAATAGGCCTTCCGGATATTATTTCAAGCTAAAGGGCAGATTTAGCTATTTCATCTACCTTGTGGTTTCCTTTAATACCTATATGACTTGGGATGTATTGGAATTTGGTGGATATACCTTGTTTAAGTAGTTGGTTTGATAGTACAAGAGTGGGGGAGATATCATAGTCTGGGTAGTCTGAATTCTCTGGTGATATTGAGGCAAGGGCTGATTTTGAGTCCAAACAAATTATAAGAGGGGTGTTTCTTGGACGGTTAGGCATCTTTATAATGGTTTTCAATTCAATGTTAATAGCAGCTATTTCAGCTGTTATGATACTCACATCATTTTGGAGCCTTTCTACAGCTGCTATACATAAAGATGGGCAGCGGACTCCACAAGCAGTCCTGGATTCTTTTTTTTGAGCCATCCATAAAAATTATAAATTTTGTATTAAAAATCCAAATTCAGAGATATTTGAACTCCTGGACTTGTTCAATTGTTTTTCTATTGCATTTAAGGATCAAAGGTGAGTTTGATATGGCCATGATCTTTGATTTACCAACGTTTACTATTAGTCCCAATTTCTTAGCCTTATATGCTATGGTGTCAAGTAGCAGTTGCAAACGTTGCTTCACCTCTATTAGAAGTACTATGTTGTCTGCGAAGTCTAAGTCTTTGAGCTGCTGGCCACTGACTTTTGCGCCAAATCCTGATGCTTCCATTAGGACGTGAGTAGGAACAGGGATAACACACATCCTTGTTTCACCTCAGAGAGAATCTTGAAGAATTGTCTCCCATTTTCTGTTCAGACACAAAATTTGCTGTCTAGTTTTTTTAGGTACTTCGTTTTTTAGGTACTTCATAAAATTTCAAAATCTTTCATTAAACATCGCAATTGATGGAGTCAAACACTTTTTCAAAATCTATGAAGAGCAGATACAGATTTTTATTCTATTCTCTTGACTCTTCCACCATAAGTCTAAGGATAAAAATAAGGTCAGAACATGATTTACCAGGCAGGAATCTATGTTGTTCTTCCCTTAGATGTGAGTCAAGGGCCGCTCTCAAACGCTGCAGTATAATAGAGGCCTAGAGTTTACTTGGCACTGAAGTCAGGTTGATCCCCCTCCAGTTGTCACAGCTAAGAGCATCTCCCTTCTTAAACAGTTTGAATAGAATGCCTATAGTTCAACCACGGGAGACCTTTTTCATGCTCCAAATTGCTACTAGGAGAGCAGTACATACATTTAAGCAGGCTCGAAGGGATGTCTTTATCACCTCTGCTGTTATCCCATCAACTCCCGATGCACGGCCATTTTTAAGCTTTTTCACAGCTGCTTCTACCGCCACAATGCTGGGAGGATAAGCACTTACGTCTTTTTGTAAAAACAGTATCTAGTAGTTTCTTGGTTATGGGGTGGGGGACAATCAAGTATATTTTCAAAATGGGATGCCCGTCTTTAGTCTTCTTTCTTGGGATCTGAAATTACGTTCCCGTTTTCATGTTTAACAAGTGATGAGTTTTTCACTTCTTTTCTTCAACTATATCATTGTTTAGTCAGTAAACCATCTTGAAGTCATCTTTCTTTACAGTCTCTTTGGCAAGTGCTGTTTTCTCTTCTATCTGGTTTCGCTTATTTCTTCTTGTACTCTTTCTGACAGCTTTATCCTCTTCTTTATAGCGGGGCTGCAGATGGTCTTTATCTTCAGGTCTTGACGCATTCAGGATATCTCTCTCTCTGTTTCCATGCGCTGTTCAATGAATTTCCAGGTTTCGTCCAATATCCGTTCCTCCCTTTTTTGTTTTCTAATATCCAAGACTTACCTTGGCGTATTATCAACCATATATCCGACACCATGATTGTTAGATTCAAGGCCTCAATTCTTTTTTTCAGAGAAATGCAGAAATCCTTTTGTAAGTTTTGGTTTCTATAGTTTGTTGGTGTCAAACTGCCTATAGGTACTGGTCACTTTCTTTTTTTTAGCTTTCAATTTAATTTGTATTTCAGCCATCATCAATATATGGTCTGAATTAACGTTAGCTCCTCGAAAACCACCTATGTCAAATAAGCTGCTTTTCCAATGTCTTTAAATTAGAAAGTAGTCGATTTGGTTATTTATCTGACCATCTAGGGACACCTATGAGTATTTGTGGATTGACTTATGCTCAAACAATGTGCCGCCTATGACCAAGTTGTTACTCAGCGCGTAGTCTAGAAGAAACGTTCCGCTTTCAATCATAACTTCTATACGATGTGGGCCCATGGCATCTGGGCAATACTGACGGTCTGCTCCAACTTGAGTATTGAAGTCGCCCACAACGCAGATATCATCACGTCTGGGCACATCTTTGATAACCGCTTGTAACGTTTCATAGAATTTGTCTTTTTATCTTCGTTGGTTTCATTTGTGGGAGCATAGCAGGCAATGATGGTCAGTTTGATGTGGTTTGAGATATATCGGACCGCCAATAAACGTTCGTTTATAGGGTTCCAGTTCACCATTGCCTTCGATGCACTAGGTGACATCAAAACTCCAACTCCAGCGCAGTGTGTTGCAGGGTCTCCACTAAAAGCCAAAGTGTATTCATCGTCAAGTTTTCTAGTCTGCTTCCTGTCCATCTGGCTTCACTTAGGACAAGTAAAAAACTATCAAAACCGAAGTAAAAACAATTTTGGGATAGGGATTGAAACTCTTGAATAGATTTAGCACTAATCTTTTGGATTTATTAATTGCTTGGAACTTCTTCTGAAGCATAAAACTCATCTCCATCTCCCCACCGCAAGGTTGCAGATCTTTGGCAAATGCATAAAAAAATGTAAGAAACAAATAAAAGTTAAAAAAATGATGTACCGCATATATGAGCCCAGAGGAAAGTGTTATAGGACCATACATTTGTTAAATCCTGATTTAAATAAGCTTAAAATATTTTTATAAATCAAAACTAAAGAAAAACAATCCTAGTACAACTTAAAAATGTCTTTAAACCATTGAATTTTTGTTTTCAAAACTTGGGAGTCAAAGAAAATCATACTCAGTCCAAAAGTAAGGAAGTAAGTTTTTTTTGTCTAAGTTACAACAAGTGACCTGGAAATAGTTCGTTAGGGTGGGATTAAGAATCAGATCCTTTCCAGTGGCAACAGGAATCTGTTGGTCTTTCTCTCTTGGAAGGTGACTCCTCATTGTACTATGGGAGGCTGGGGAAAATAGTTACTAAATGTTGCGTTGGAGTAATGACAAAAAATCAACAAGTACTTTCCTAAAAAAAAAAAAATTAAAAAACAGTCAAAAGCTGACCTGATCATTAGTTCATTGGCATTTGTTATTAATCAAACACGCTGCTACACAAGTTCCTATTGCCCTTGAAATCCAACATTGCCATATTTTGTAAATCTCAAGAATATGCCTCCATAACTGTCAAATCTCTGGCAATTCATGAAGATTTAGTGGGGCACAACGTAATTTTCAAAATCTAGGGGGGCAATTTGTCAGATTTTTGATTATTTAATGAAAATACCAAAAAGGGCGTTTTCCAATAAAAACAACCCAAAAAAGGTATTTTTCAACATACAGGAAAGACATATAAAATTCGCCCAATTTACGCCACTGTAGTCAGTTCTCAATGAGTCAGGGAACCAGAAGCGTACTTTTGGAATGGAAGCCAGTCTCCCCAAGGGCTACAAGAATCAGATATAAGTATAATCTCACAATTCTTATAATTATCTCAGCTTATGCCCAGACTTGTGGTGCTAGTGAAGTTATTAAAAATAAATCCTAACCATACTCACAACCTCTTATTTCCATAGCTACCGATACCTTTCTAGGTAGTGATCTAATGTCAAGAAGTTTAAAAAAGCAAAAAAAAAAAAAAATAGCTTTGACTTAACAGGCGTCAATAGTCCTACCTACACATAAAAAAGGATAGGAAGATTAATGTTCCTTAAAATCGGTCTAGAAGACTAATATTATAAGAGAACTCTGAGATTGATCAACCCTAACACAATAAGGGCCGACTTTGAATTTGTTAGTGGAGTACAGAAATCAACTAGTCCTGTTTCTTAAATAGCACATAATAATCATTGAAGCAAATGAAAGCACAACTATCATTAGTTCCTGGCTGGCCACCAAAGGATCAAGCTAGTCACGTTAATGTAAAACTGGCCCCATTTATCAAACCATATAAAAATGTTTCTAATATTTGTGTTGGATCAAAGATGTGAGGATTGGCAAAGATTGGTGAGTTTTGCTCTATTGAATTGCCTTATGATCGCTGGTGCAGTATTTCATGACAGACTTAGTCATCTACTAAGATAACATTATAATATGGGTTGTCAGCTGGACTCGAAATTGACTTTTTGTTTCTTTTTTTCTTTTTTTTTCAAATCCAGCAGTAGAGGAAAAACATTGCTTTGCAATGTTTATATTTCATGTATTCAATTAAATTATTTTTTACACTGATTGTCATAAAAATTGCACATGGGATGTTGCATTAATTTAGAAATAGTTGTGCAACATCAAAATATAGTTATGAGCTACCCACTTCCTAAAATTTCACTGCTCCCCTTTTTTCATTACTCCACTTTCAAAAATTGCATTACTCTCCTTTTCTGCTTGGATACCTATCACAATTAGCTTTTTCTTTTGCTAGAACAAGCAAAGCTGCAAATTATTACAGAAGCTATTTGTATACAACGATAATAATAGAGGAAGGAAGGGGCGCTCTAACCCCCCTTCCTCTGGAAGACCAAAATATATAAATTTTGAGAACCTTTTTTCTACTTTAGGGAGAAATATACTACTTTTTAGACATTATCCCCTCTCTTTGAAAAAATGCTTGGACCCCTCTCCCTGTGGACAAAATTCTACAAACACCCTTGGCCGAAGGGAAGTTGGGCTTTTGTATAGGGGATAACATGCAATTAGATTCATGCTTATATGCAGTGAACTTTGTGGTACACATGCATATTATGATTTGTCTGTAGTCTCCCATAATTTCTGCTTATTTCCTGAAATTTTTACATTTAGAGAATTCTTTTAACCCACCAACCCTCCTAACTACATTTCTATCTGCATGACTCATAAATATAGGTTTTAATTCTCATGGAGTAGCTATGTTTTGTTGTTTCTAGGTTTACAAATTGTTTCCACAGTTTTTATGCTATTCAGAATATCTCCCGGAGGCAATTCCAGATATATAAGAAGACCTTTTCATAGAGGAATAAAAGAATGACTCCTTCTATGTGCATTCAGGGGATTTATAGGCATATATAATTCGTAAAATGCTTGAATCCAGGTATTGGAGCCTAAATAACTCATTTTTAAAGTTCTAGTCTAGTCTACAGGTATTTTAACCCCCTTCCTTTTCCTAAGTGAAAGGTTTTTTTTATCTGTTGATTTTTTGTTCAAGCATTTTTTCTGTGTTTCAGACAATGAGTAAAAAGCAAGAGAATGAAATTGGAGAAATATGGCAAAGAATATGGCAAAGACGACTGGGTGACACAGATGAAGATGAAGATGACTTTGAAGGCAAATAAAATACTTTTTTAATTTATGCACAAGCCAAATATAATGGGAAACTCATAACAAAACAAATAATTTTTCTTTGGCAGCTAGTTCAAGTCAAGTTCGGCCATTTTTAATTCGATTAGCAAATGCATTCAATTTACGGAAATGTAGAGGAGCAGGGGGCAAAATGTATTTTTAGAAATCTAGTGGTGGGGATGGCAAAAGGTATTTTGGAAATATAGGGATGTATATAGGGAAATTAGGGAATACCAAAAAATGTATTTTTACAAAATTCACAATTGCCTCCGCCTCCTTCTCTACGCCCCTACCAATAAGAGAGCAAATTAGGGCTTTATCAGCCAAATGCATAATATATAACAATATAAAGAAAAAGCAACATATACACCAGATACAAATAAATTTATAATCTAGAATGCCAGGATGAGTTCAAAATTTCTTGTTACTAATTAAATTATTTTAAACATGAAATTACCAAAAGCTGTGATTTATTATTTAAAACATGATATAAATGTAGGCAGTGTCCACCTTCCACTGCCCTTGAAGGCAATGAAAATTTTATACATTCAGAATTTTTTTTTTTTTTGGAAAACAAAATTAGGGGTCTCTGTGAATTGATGTGTTCCGTTTGTATTAATAGATTATCTTGAAGGCTTTTTGGTGAGTTTTTTTTCTGCACTGTAGTGTTTGGGTGATGGAAAAAAGAAAGATAAAACTAGTCTTAGACAAGATAAGTTCAGGAAATATAAGTTAAGGTTAAAACCAAAATATGTATTAAAATGTTTTTGGAAAAAGAACCAAAAATCATTAAAAGTGAAAAAAAAAACCGTCACAAATAAAAGAGCACAATTGACACTAAAATGAATATAACTACACAAAGGGGAAAGACAGAAACAAAAGGGTACACATATTATTTGTAATTTGACCTTATAAACTGGGCTATTATAATGCTTGATATGTAACTTGTCATGAATTTTTGTGTGTCTCTCTGTTATTACGAAACAGCCTTTGGTTTTCTTATCGAACATTTCGATTCTCTTGGGAGGGGTTTTCTCTGTTAGGATGACCTGAAAATATATTATTGTTTATGTTGGTTTAATTTTGAACCATTGCCAACGCAGAGACATAGATCCCAGTAAATTTGCAGGTGGCACAATAATTTAGCTAGGATGAAAGTGAAAATGTCATTTGATGCCTTTTTTTATGTTATTTTATAATACAATAATCGCTTCTGTCGCAAATTGCATCTTGAGCCCTTAAAGAGGCCCCGAAGGTATTTTATATGAATTATGAAAGAGCATAAAAAAAGCATCAAATGATGTTTTCACGTTCATCCTAGTTATATTATATGACCCATTGCAAATTTACCTTGAGCTTTAGCCCCCCCCCCCCTAATGTGCAAATATATACCCTGAATTGGAATTTACCCTGAATGGTTGACGGCAAAGTTTCGAATCGTAAAATTCAGCGCTATTTTTTTCGATGACATTTGAAAACTTGAAACGGTAGCAAACCGGTTTGAGTTGAGATGCCTAATAAATGAGGTATGAATTGTTATGAATTTGTATTTTGGAAAATATTACTCTTGAACAACTTATTTATAAACCAGTGATATGTTTTTAACCACTTTTCAATAACTTAACTAGTGTTGATAACTCTTTTGTGTGGTTAAGTAAGTAAGTAAGTTTATTTGTAACCCGCAATATAAAATAATTTCGGAGTAAAAAAAAAGAAGAAAAAACTAAATAATATTATCCACATAATAAGGAAAACACAACATAAATAACTTAACAATATACATAGAATCACTAATCTGGAAAAAAATAAGTGAGGGGGTCACTGGCACATATCTTCCTTGGAGTATTGGTCCTCAGATCCTTAGCGATGTTGTCAAGTAGCACTAGAGGGTCGATAAGTCCATAATAAGAAATAATCTTGTGATTTCTGTACCACCTTGGGAAATATAGCAGGAATTTACAATATTTAAAATAGCCTCTCATTAGCTGAAGACGGTCTTTTTTGTGCATTAGAGGCTAAAAACCGGAAAGAAAAAGAATTGAAGGAGAACAAAAACTATGGTAAAGTTTACATAAGCCTCGGCGGCTGTACCTCCCTCTTAGGCGAGATTATATCATATGAGAATGGAATGCACTGCAGCGCACTAGCAACCAGAGACGAGCATGTAGTCGAAAGTGTATCAGAAAAAGTAATTCCAAGTCATTTCAACTTTGAGACACACTTGAGTAGAATTGTACCCACATGTAAAGAAGGAGCAGGGTTAGAAGTATTAAAACACAGAAATTCGCATTTTGAAGCATTTACAGAAAGCCCAATCATACTCAAAGCATTAATCAGAACATTTAGGTTCTTTATGAGGCCTGACCTATTATGACTAACTAGCAGAATATCATCAGCATAGGCAATGTGACTAACAGCAGTATTTTCTTAAAACACAGTAGGAGACAGCATTCGCAAACAGTCCGCACGCACAGTTTTAAAAATATATGGAGACAACACACCACCTTGCCTGACCCCTTTCTTTACTGAAATAGGCTTGGATATATCAGACATCCATTTTAACCAAACCAACGAATTGGAATACCAATATTGAAGAACTTTTACTATGGAAGAATTAACTCCTGCTTTAACTAAGCAGCGAAGCGTTGGCAAATGTACAACGTTGTCAAAGGCACCCAAAATATCAACCGAGAAAAAAATAAAGTGGCCTTTTTTGCATTTTTGTAGAGACTAGTGACTGACTAAGTATATGACGGGCTTGAGAACAACCAAAAACAGGCTCTGAACCCAACTTGATAATCAGAAATATCAAATTTAGTCAAAACTTCAGGCAATACGACATACTCGAACAGCTTGCTCATGAAACAGGCACTGTAATTGGTACTGTCGGGAACTAACGACTGGGCTAAATAAAACAAAATATCGCGAAGAAAGGAAGAAAAGGAGGACAATTAAGAGCTAGTGAAAAAATTGAAAAATTATGCAAATATTTCGGTCAAGACCTCCGCTTGACCGTCCTCAGTGCAGAATAAAACTGATAAAAATATAAAAACCAATCCTTAAAATAAAAACACCAAGCTAAAATTGGACAACCCTTTCCTAGTAACGGTGAAAGGAACGGTCAATATAACCATATATTGACAATATATGGACTTGCCAAAGAACTCGGGGAACAGTATTATGTAATAAGGAAGAAAACATTGACTGGATAGAATGATTAAATGTAGAAAAAACACTAGTAAAATGAGCAGCAAAATCACTGATTTTGATAATCGAAATGGTAGCAGGCACACACTTGCTGCTATTAATTACATTGGACCAAGACTTCTGATTCAAGGGGCCATCCAAACCATTCAGGCGGGCTTGACGCAAAGAAGATCTAAACTGACGTTTCGAATTTTGCTTAATTTTAAATAGTTCACCAGGCTTGGGCCGATCACAAGCAATCCAAAGGCGAAGCCGAAACTTCGCGCGTTGTCTAGCTTTTTTCACTTCTGGGCACACATTCCATAACGGGTCCAATTAACGATTTAAGATGCAATTTGCGACAGAAGCGATTATTGTATTATGAAAGAGAATAAAAAAAGGCATCAAATGACATTTCCACTTTCATCCTAGTTAAATTATTGTGCCACCTGCAAATTTACCTAGATCCCCTTGTCTGCCCTTCAAAGTCTGTAATTCAAATTTGTTCAGAAAATAGTCACAGGGAAGTAAAAAAGTAAAACAAAAATGTCTTGAGAAGACTAAATTTTTATTTAATGGAAGTTTTCCAGAGCTGCACATGTTGTTCAACTTTGTATAAATAACTAAAGTTAAATTGTCTGAAAAAAGAAACATCAGACTTGCCCTAGTTTAGTTTTAATGGAACTTTTAATTTAACTTACAAATCCTGTCAGCAGCGTCACTTCTTGGAAATTTAGGGGAGGGGGAAAAGATATATTTTTCAAAATCTAGGGAGGGGCAGTTAAAAAAAAAAATTCATTGAAAATACCAAAAAAGGTATTTTTCAAGGAAAATACCTCAAAAAATTATTTTCAAAATGGGAGGGGGAGGGGGAGCTCCCCCTCCATTTGACAACCCCTGCATCCAGTCCTCTTTTCTTAAATACCAACTGAAAAAAAAAGATCCTGGAAATGGACTATTGCAACCAATCGGGAATAATCATTATCATGATTGACACTGGTCAACTGAATTGATGATCAAATCCTCCTCGACATCACTGATTTACATAATAATTAAAGAAATTTCCCACATTTCGGTTTTAATAGGCTAGGAAATTTGTTTCTGTCTATGGGTTTAATCTTGCACCATCTTCAATACAGAAAAAACGACCCTTTGTCTACACTTTAAAGTCTATAATCCAAAATTACCTAAAGAAAAGTCATTGGCAGGTTACCTCCTTTTGGCGCGTTGATAATTTTCTGGTGAAGCATATTATACATATACAGAGATTTGTACTACAATAAACAAGAAAAAGAAAGAAAGTGATTCTTTAAATAGAATATAAAAGAGAATTTAAAAGAATAAAGCCTTAAAAAAAACCTGGAACTATGTTTAAATGTGCTAAATATACGAGTATATTGCTAGTTAACTATGTGTCCAGAATAAGCATTCTATGCTCCTATATAGCATTATCGATTCTACAACATTTGATTATGCAGCATTAGAATGGGATAGGGGCAGCCCCCTTCATATACGGAATGATGTATATTCCTTTATGTGCTATTTAAGTTTTACTGTAAAGAGAATATGGAAGTGGTATCCCAGTTTATGTAAGAAATCCCTGAATATGTAAGTGGTATCCACACAAGTTTTAGGTATAAGGGAGCCATACATTACGAGATATAGTGAAAAACATCCTGTTTGATTTTCGGTTTAAAATTCGAAATGTAGCTAGTTTTGTTACAATTTTTAAGTTTGAGATTTTCTATGTTTTTTAGTTTTGTTTCTTTTTCTTTGGTACAGTTATAGTTTTTTTTCTTGATTATCTCCCTTTTCGGTGCAAATTTGCTTTTTGCTCTCTTTTTTTACTCCTTAAAATTTTTTTTTTTCCTATTCCATCGAGTCCGAATCAAATTAACAAAAGAAAAGATCAGTTTCCTAAATTGGTAAAAAAAAATGTTTCCTAAATTGGTATTTGTTATTATTTTTTTTTTTTTCTAATCTCTTCTAGCCAATGAAATTGTAGTCGACTACAATGAAATTGCCGGAGCTACTAGGAGTCGACCTCCGCAAGATATCAAACGTTCAATCAACAGAAAATCAACAGTACGTATGAAACTTATATCTTTAGGAATCTCCTGACCGCTTTTCGCTTCTTCCATCAAGTCACTTTCTTTGAGGAAGAACTAGTGGGGCTTGTTATTCCGTTCACTAATATTAAGAAGGCTGATTATCTTTTACATAACAGTCTTTACATTAACCTCCTCCCAAAGAATTCCGGTTAATTTTAGAAGAGTTGAAAAATTCAGTAGCTGAAAGATAGATACACCATTTGATTTGCCCCATGAGTAACGAGATGCTACTTGCCTATCCTTCTGCTAAAAAGTAGGTAGTGGATACTGACCACTGGTGTATCCAGGGGGCCTGGGGAGCCTGGGTCCCCGAGATTTTTTCTGCCCTTATCCCTTGTTTGTTTGTTTTTCTTCAGTTTTTCACTTTTTTAAATTAATGAACTTTTTTTAAAATGGTTATTTATCTGACTATCTAGGGACACCTATGAGTATTTGTGGATTGACTTATACTCAAATAATGTGCCACCTATGATCAAGTCGTTGCTCAGCGTGTAGTCTACAAGAAACGTTCTGTTTTCAATCATAACTTCTATACGATGTGGGCCCATGGCGTCTGGGCAATACTTACGGTCTGCTCCAACTTGAGCATTGAAGTCGCCCACAACGCAGATACCATCACATCTGGGCACATCTTTAACAACCGCTTGTAACGTTTCATTGAATTTGTCTTTTTATCTTCGTCGGCTTCATTTGTGGGAGCATAGCAGGCAATGATAGTCAGTTTGATGTGGTTTGAGATATATTGGACCGCCAATAAACGTTCGTTTATAGGGTTCCAGTTCACCATTACCTTTGACGCACTAGGTGACATCAAAACTCCAACTCCAGCGTAGTGTGTTGCAGGATCTCCACTAAAAGCCAATGTGTATTCATCGTCAAGTTTTCTAGTCCGCTTCCTGTCCATCTGGCTTCACTTAGGACAAGTAAAAAACTATCAAAACCGAAGTAAAAACAATTTTGGGATAGGGATTGAAACTCTTGAATAGATTTAGCACTAATCTTTCGGATTTATTAACTGCTTGGAACTTCTTCGGAAGCATAAAACTCATCTCCATCTCCCCACCGCAAGGTTGCAGATCTTTGGCAAATGCATAAAAAAAATGTAAGAAACAAATAAAAGTTAAAAAAATGATGTACCGCATATATGAGGCCAGAGGAAAGTGTTATAGGACCATACATTTGTTAAATCCTGATTTAAATAAGCTTAAAATATTTTTATAAATTAAAACTAAAGAAAAACAACCCTAGTACAACTTAAAAATGTCTTTAAACCATCGAATTTTTGTTTTCAAAACTTGGAGTCAAAGAAAATCATACTCAGCCCAAAAGTAAGGAAGTAAGTTTGTTTTGCCTAAGTTACAACAAGTGACCTGGAAATAGTTCGTTAGGGTGGGATTAAGAATCAGATCCTTTCCAGTGGCAACAGGAATCTGTTGGTCTTTCTCTCTTGGAAGGTGACTCCTCATTGTACTATGGGAGGCTGGGGAAAATAGTTACTAAATGTTGCGTTGGAGTAATGACAAAAAATCAACAAGTACTTTCCTAAAAAAAAAAAAATTCAAAAACAGTCAAAAGCTGACCTGATCATTAGTTCATTGGCATTTGTTATTAATCAAACACGCTGCTATACAAGTTCCTATTGCCCTTGAAATCCAACATTGCCATATTTTGTAAATCTCAAGAATATGCCTCCATAACTGTCAAATCTCTGGCAATTCATGAAGATTTAGTGGGGCACAACGTAATTTTCAAAATCCAGGGGGGAAATTTGTCAGATTTTTGATTATTTAATGAAAATACCAAAAAGGGCGTTTTCCAATAAAAACAAACCAAAAAAGGTATTTTTCAACATACAGGAAAGACATATAAAATTCGCCCAATTTACGCGACTGTAGTCAGTTCTCAATGAGTCAGGGAACCAGAAGCGTACTTTTGGAATGGAAGCCAGTCATCCCAAGGGCTACAAGAATCAGATATAAGTATAATCTCACAATTCTTATTATTAATTTTTTTAATAATACATTTTTTATTAATATTAAAATATAATATATTTTATTATAATTAATAATAAAATAATTGAATTTTATTAATAATAAAATCTATTATTAATATTATAAATTTATTATCAATACACACCTTTTTAATTTATTAATGCAATTACTTCATTGAATGAAATTTATTTGTTAGCTTAGACCCATATGTAAGGTGGGAGCTTTCGGGAGTGTGCCCAATCATCCAAAAAATTCCTATTTTAGGGGGATTCGGTGCTATCTTTTTCATTGAAATCATTTATTGGTGTTTTTCCTATCAATTAAGGTTTCCCCCTCTCTAATGTTTTACCAGTTCTGATATAGGATCCTCTTTGTTGGTTCTTCAAACTATTTAAAGGTTATTAATTTATTAAGAGGTTATTAAAGGTATTAATTTATGATTATTTATATTATCTTATATTAACTTATCGGAAAACTCTTTCCATGGATCGGGCACTGTGCATTGATATGCTACAGACCAGAGAGTATTGGTAACTCATAAGCATGAAAAGTGGCGCTAGAGTCAACAAAAATCAACGCTATCTATTGTTTGGCGTTTTGTGGCAGCTTTGAGTTTTGTAGTCGTTTGCTGTGAAAAACTGAGATCAGACACTATTACTAATTACCTAACCTTTACCATTATATTTACTAATATATCAATTAAATAAATTTTTCTTAATCTTATACTGATATTTGTAAAGAACGTCATATGCTAGATGGCGTCAATGTTTTTTTCATCGATACTAGAGCCAGTTTCTACTCTTACCTTCTGTTCACTAAGACAGGTGTGTTGCAGAAAATGCAACACGTTTTTTTCAGCACTGCATCGTCGCAGCGGTGAAACTGCAGACTCAGTTGAAATCAAAAGTTGCATTTCCTAGAAAAAACATTGACGCCATCTAGCATTTGGCGTTCTTCGCTATTATGGTCCTATATTTCAAATTTACCATGATCTTTCCATTTGGTCACTTTTTCTGCATATAAGTCAATAAATTCAATTTTTATATTATAAGGCAAGAATTCAAGGCAAAAAGGGGAAGGCGAAACCTAAAAAAAAAGCAAAACCAACTGTAACTACAAAGAAAGCGGCCACAGATGATGTTGACACAGATGACACAGATGCTGAAGTTGGTTTACTCTCTCAGCAGCAGCAAAAGATTGAAGTAGTGGAAATAAAGGAAGATGAATCTGAAGGTAGATAAAATACTTTTTAATATATGCACAAACCAAATATAATGGGAAACTCATAACAAAACAAATAATTTTCTTTGGCAGCTAGATCAAGTCAAGTTCAGCCATTTTTTAATTCGATTAGCAGATGCATTCAATTTTCGAAAATGTAGAGGAGCAGGGGGAAAAATGTATTTTTCGAAATCTAGTGGTGGGGGGGGGGGCAAAAGGTATTTTGGAAATATAGGGAGGTATATAGGGAAATTAGGGAATACCAAAAAATGTATTTTTACAAATTCACAATTGCCTCCGCCTCCTTCTCGACGCCCCTACCAATAAGAGAGCAAATTAGGGCTTTATCAGCCAAATACAAAATATGTAGCAATGTAAGGAAAAAGAACCAAAAATCATTACCAGTGAAAAAAAAACAGCCACAAATAAAAGAGCACAATTGACACTAAAATGAATATAACTACACAAAGGGGAAAGACAGAAATAAAAGGGTACACATATTATTTGTTATTTAACCTTATAAACTGGGTTATTATAATGCTTGATATGTAACTTGTCATGATTTTTCTTGTGTCTCTCTGTTATTACGAATCAGCCTTTGGTTTTCTTATCGAACATTTCGATTCTCTTGGGAGGGGTTTTCTCTGTTAGGATGACCTGAAAATATACTATTGGTTATGTTGGTTTAATTTTGAACCATTGCCAACGCAGAGACATAGATCCCAGTAAATTTGCAGGTGGCACAATAATTTAACTAGGATGAAAGTGAAAATGTCATTTGATGCCTTTTTTTATGTTATTTTATAATACAATAATCGCTTCTGTCGCAAATTGCATCTTGAGCCCTTAAAGAGGCCCCGAAGGTATTTTATATGAATTATGAAAGAGCATAAAAAAGCATCAAATGATGTTTTCACTTTCATCCTAGCTAAATTATGTGGCCCATTGCAAATTTACCTTGAACTTTACCTCCCCACCCCCTAATGTGCAAATATATACCCTGAATTGGAATTTACCCTGAATGGTTGACGGCAAAGTTTCGAATCGTAAAATTCAGCGCTATTGTTTTTTCGATGACATTTGAAAACTTGAAACGGTAGTAAACCGGTTTGAATTGAGATGCCTAATAAATGAGGTGTGAATTGTTATGAATTAGTATTTTGGAATGTATTACTCTTGAACAACTTATTTATAAACCAGTGATATGTTTTTAACCACTTTTCAATAACTTAACTAGTGTTGATAACTCTTTTGTGTGGTTACAAAATGAAATATCTTTGGGGCCCCATCAAGGGTTTAAGATGCAATTTTCGACAGAAGCAATTGTTTTATTATGAAAGAGAATAAAAAAGGCATCAAATGACATTTTCACTTTCATCCTAGTTAAATTATTGTGCCACTTGTAAATTTACCTAGATCCCCATGTCTGCCCTTCAAAGTCTGTTATTCAAATTTGTTCAGAAAATAGTCACAGGGAGGTGAAAAAGTAAAACAAAAATGTCTTGGGAAGACTAAATTTTTTATTTAATGGAAGTTTTCCAGAGCTGCACATGTTGTTCAACTTTGCATTAATAGCTAAAGTTAAATTTTCTGAAAAAAGAAACATGAGACTTGCACTAGTTTAGTTTCAATGGAACTTTTAAATTAACTTAGACATCCTGTCATCAGCGTCACTTCTTGGGACTTTAGGGGAGGGGGAAAAGATATATTTTTCAAAATCTAGGGAGGGGGGTAGTTAAAAGTTTTTTTTTATGAAAATACCAAAAAAGGTGTTTTTCCAGGAAAATACCCCAAGAAAGTATTTTAAAACTGGGGGGGGGGAGGGGTGGAGGGGCAGCTCCCCCTCCATTTGACAACCCCATGATCCAGTCCTCTTTTCTTAAATACCAGCTGAAAAGAAGGTCCTGGAAATGGACTATTGCAACCAATCGGGAATAATCATTATTATGATTGAGACTGGTCAACTGAATTGATGATCAAATCCTGCTCGACATCACTGATTTACATAATAATTAAAGAAATATCCCACATTTCGGTTTTAATAGGCTAGGAAATTTGTTTCTGTCTATGGGTTTAATCTTGCACCATCGTCAATACAGAAAAAACGACCCTTTGTCTACACTTTAAAGTCTATAATCCAAAATTACCTACAGAAAAGTCATTGGCAGGTTTCCTCCTTTTGGCGCATTGATAATTTTCTGGTGAAGCATATTACACATATACAGATATTTGTACTACAATAAACAAGAAAAAGAAAGAAAGTGATACTTTAAATAGAATATAAAAGAGAATTTAAAAGAATAAAGCTTTAAAATACCTGGAACTATGTTTAAATGTGCTAAATATATATCGCTAGTTAACTATTTGTTCAGAGTAAAAGAACATTGTAGACTAATATAAAAAACCCATTAAATTTTTGGTTAAGGATTTTTTAATAACTTTTGTTAGCTTGTCATACATTTCATAAACAAATTTTTATAGGCAAGAAAAAAAAAACACTAAGATTTTTTTGCCAGGAAATACCTTAAACCTTTTTTTTCTTATTTACTAAACTAGCTAACCCTTTGCGCGTTGCTGTGATCTCAAAAGAAGGACATTTAAGAATCCTCTCCCCTGGAAAATACTACCTTCGGGCAAACGTTCCTTGGGAAATCCCCCCCCCCTGCGTTTTAATAACGATCATATTTTTAAATTTAAAATATTTGAAAATCCCCCCGCCCCCTGATCCTGCTAATCCCACCTCATAGGAAAGCTCTCTGTAATAATCCCCCTAGACAATACCCCTTCACTGGGAAATCAAGTACATAATTGGAAAAAACACGATAATGCACTGAATCAACAAAGACAAACACCAATCTTTTTGAAACGTCATGCTTTCCCCAATTGTTAATCCCAGCCAGACCGGATAAAGTTGTCCTTTGCCCTACATTTATATAAATAACCAAAATAATGTATTTTGTTTACATATGCAGTGACAGAAAAACATATATAAATCAAATTTATCATGGAAAATTCCTCCCCCACCCCTGGAAAATTTTACCAGGTTTAAGATGACGATAGTATTCTTAAATTCAAAAGATTCGAAAAATTAGGTTGAATTAAAAATTAACAAAACCGTTGGATAAAAGATTCGGATAATTTATTGAAAACGAAATTTTGTAATTTCGGAAGTGTCTTAGATGACAGAACTCAAATTTGATTAATCTGATAATTGAATACTCATTTTCCCTTTGTTCCTATGATAAGGCTTCGAGATGTGAGGTCGAAATATGGTTAGTTGTTTCTATTTATGTAAAAAAATTGTTTTCTTCAAAGTTACTATATTTTTGTTTTTATATTTCCATTTTATGTCCACACTTTCTCTCTCGTCTATAATTGACGAGAGGGGATAATTCTTTGAGGTATCGTGTGGGCTTAAGACGTCAGACGGTAAGAATTATAATTTGCTTATATTACTCCTACTAATTTCTTCTTTTTTTTACTTTGAAGTAGCATTTCTGTTTCATCGTTTCCTCATCTATTGCGCTTGAGGAAGCTTTTTACATTTCATACGATCGAATCTCTTGTTTTCATTATACTTGGAGTAAGGTATTCTCCAAGTAAGGTATACTTCTTTTTTTCCATTAATTTATTTTTTTACGCAAATAGATATATCAAAACGATTGACATTTTCTGCTGATTTCAAATATATAAACTTTATTAAATTTATTGTTACCGATCAAAGGCAACAAGCCTGAGAAAATTTTCCTCATTTTCGATAAAAGAGGGAAACAACCCCCTTAAAGTCAAGTGATCTCAATGAAAGTAACTTTGTCAGATTCAGCGTATCAGAAATCCTTATTGTCTAGGTTTCAAGCTCCTATTTGCAAAATTTCGGAGTTTTTACCGGAAGAAAGAT